>NC_067130.1:8629085-8932115 GCF_021347895.1 Acanthochromis polyacanthus
TACCATTGAAATATAATTTACCAAATAATAAATCATCCAGGCAAACAGCAAACCCTCACAGTCTGCCTGAATTGTCATTTCATCTGACAAACAAATCAGAGATAAAGATGACAATATAGACAATCATCTATGTAGAACGAGGTGCCTCTTGAATATTTTCTTTTAACCTCCTTTTCACATCCCGTTCAAGTGGTTGCCTTTATATTGACTCTTATCATGATCATTTTACTTGACTTGTTTTTGATTTTTCTTTCCCCTAAGATCTCTTGATTTTCCCTCAGGTCTATTAAAGTATCTATCTATCTATCTATCTATCTATCTATCTATCTATCTATCTATCTATCTATCTATCTATCTATCTATCTATCTATCTATCTATCTATCTATCTATCTATCTATCTATCTATCTATCTATCTATCTGAGTATTTTTTGTAGCCTTGCAACTTTAAGAAATCAGTTAAAATGAATGAAAACAGAATAACAGAGACACATAGAGTGATATAAAAACTAAAACAAAGCAGAAATCCTTTATATTGGTTCTGACGTTATAAACAACATACTGTCTTCAAATCCATCTTCATGCTGCAATGTGGTGAAATTCTACACCACACTCTGCAGCTGTAGCTAAAATATAAGACCTGCTAATGAAAAACAACGACTGGATGTGTTGGTTGAGTTTGTCCAGTATAGTCGTTTCTTACATTAGTTCACTAACGGTGTATTTGCATTTATATTACATGGCTGGTTTATAAGCACTCTCTTCTAGCTGTTATATGTGCAGAAAGATCTGAATTCAGTTCAGTTAAATTTTTATTTATGTAGCACAAATACGCAACATATGTCATCTCATATGGGACAGACCTTATGAGATGTAAACAGAGAACAGAACACCCAACAATCCAAAGTTGCCTTTGGATTTCCTATGAGCAATGGTGGGAAAGAATGGAAAAAAATTTAGTAGGGAAGGGGAAAAAAACTCTAACAGAAACAGGCTCAGGGAAGGCAGCTGTTTGCCTCGACTGGCTGGGTGATAGCGGGGATGAGATGAGGGGGTGGGGATAGGAGGAGGTGTTGGAGTCTGATGTGTAGCTCCAGATCCAGAGACATCCGTGGACAGAATTAACACAGGACACAGAAGAGCAGAGTAAAAATTCTAAAATCTGCATCATTTAATGTAATTTAAAGAGTACCTGGGTCAATATATAATGGAGGGACTTTTGAAGTCCATGGAATATATCTTGCATACATTTTTATTAAAAGTAAAAAAACCTCATGTTGTTTATGTTCATTGTAATCATGTCTTTACAAAATCCAATGATTACTACAGATATTTATTTTCTGGCAATATATCCTATTTTATTTGGAAAATAAACTGTATCTGTGTCTGAGAAATCACTTTCAACTAAATTCCCCATTACAAAAACACCTCTCGAGGAAGTGTGTTGATTCCAGATCACATGACCTGCTCCACATGATGTCATTTCCTCCTGAAGAAAAGACTGGAAGACTGCAAGACTTTCTGACTTATTTAATATAAAGCATTGTGTGAGTCAAGTGTGGATTTATGGCATGTCAACAGGTTTTCTACAATATCTTTATAAATAACTTAAATTTCTTTTTTTTTTCAACTTTGTATATAATATTTAGAAGACTCTTTGTGTAAAAATGCCATGTGGTGTTTGGTTATAGGCGGCCATATTGATTTTAGGCCTGAAAACAGCAAAAATGTCAACTATGATACAAAAAGTCCTGCAATTTATATGTTGATCCACCCGCTGTTTATTCTTGCTACTGCAGGAGAACCCTATTTCATTCAGCAAAAATCTGAAAACATGCTGGCTCATTGTTATTGAATCATAGGTATGCTTTAAGGGCTTTAAGAACACACACTCTCAAGCGCATGAATAGAATTTACACACCTGTAAATGCACATCGGCCTGAACACAAAGGCTGAGGAGGTATCAGAAGTGGAACCGTGCAGCAGCTAAGTGTACAGGCTGCACACTGCTGGCTAGATGATGCAAAGCAGTGAAACCAACAACTCATGCTCTCGTCGCCGTTGTATCAGGCTCACATTGAACCACCCTCAAGGCGTCTTAGCTCGGCTGTGTTCAGTGCTGCTCGTATGGCATCCCATCAAATGCACGCTGACTTTGCGCTTCAATACCAGTTGTGAGTTTGACATAACAAGTAAGGAGGGAGAGGCAGTGATACACCAGACAGAGATGGGATTCTGATGGCAGCGCTGATCTCGACCTTGCCAGATATCGGTTATTTAAGATCAATGAGCGACATCAATCCAGCCGGTTCAATTTCTCCTCCATGTGTTCAATCATTTCTTGCCAACCACCTGCCCACTCCCTCCTTCCCTTATCCCACTGAACACCAGTGTACTTTCATCTTCCCCCATGTTTGCATCCTTGCCTTCATCCTTCCTCTCCATCTCTTGAGATTCACTATGAGCCCCTGTGTGTGAGCATAGGCTCATGCAGGACTTCAAAAGCTGTAGAAACAAGGATTGAGTCACCGGGGAGGAGAGGCAGAGGCATGTAAGGAGCCTCCTATATCTAACCTGGAGTTTGATAATGAACGAGCTCCTGTTAAATACATTCACTTGTAATGCTTTCAATGAATTATTAAAAGTTAGAGCTGCTCGTCCTGATTAGTGCTGTTTACTCCTGCCACATTTTTTAAAAGAGCAGGGAAATGTTCAGAGTTTCTATACGAAAATATCATATTGAAAATGGCAGAAATGTGACAAACAAGCAGTTTTTTTGGTGCCTGCATGTGTCGGTCCACGTGTGCATCTTTCTCAATCCCTCCATCTGTTGAGAAATAACAGACTTCACATGCTGAAACAAACAACCGCATCCCAGTAACTGCAGAGACAAAGTCAGTGCACCAGTCACATCTTTAGCTTCATGCTTCTCTTGCTCACTCTTTGCCTTCACACCAAACAGGTGTATTTTTAAATGTTAATGAGGTTATACTCAACAGAATTAAGCTAACACTGTCACGGAGTCATAGAAGTTGTGTTCAGTATTACTGCTACTACTAGTATTAACAAGATTACTTCATATGTTTCAGCAAGGAGGGCATTTAACTAATCAGTTTCGATCTCATGCCAAAAAATGAAACTATACTGATTTGACTCATTAGAAGTACCTCTGCTGCATGGCTTTTGGCAGAGAATGTGATTCAATTTTATGCAATTGATTACTAATGTCAGTCTGTGTCTTACATGTAGAGAGCATCGCACACTTGGATCTTTCAATAAGAGTAAATTTAACCTCTGAGAAGTGTCGTGTTGAGCTGTAAAGCACTGAATTTCCAAACTTCACTGCTGAAGTTGGACACAATAAGACTGTCATTTTGAATTTCTTCAAAGATCTTGAGGGTTGTAGAACAAAAAAGTCGAGTGGCAGACAAAATAATTTCACCGGCGCTGAGTCAGAGGATTCAACAGGCTGTCCATCAAGACATGGGATGATCCTTGACCCAAATTAAGGCCCTTACTGGTGCTGACTGCAGCCCAATAACCACCAGGTGGCATCTGCAAGGAAAGGGGGTAAAAAAAAAACCCAAAAATGTCTTCAACGTTCACATCTCCTTCAACGTCACAATATTGTTCATTTGGACTTGGCAAGGAGCACCAAACATGGAACACTGAAATGTGAAAGAAAGTTTTATTCTCTGAGAAAAAATTTAACCTTGACAGTCCTGATGGTTTCCACCGTTACCGGCATGACAAACAGATCCCACTGGAGATGTTTTCTACATGGCACAACGGAGGGGGCGCCATTATGATTTGGGGTGCCTTTTCCTTCAGTGGAACGATGGAGCTTCAGGTTGTGCAGGGCATCAAATGGCAGCTGGATATGTAGAGATGTTGCAGAAAACTCAGGGCCTGTGGCAATGATTGGGTTTTTTAACAGAGCAACGGTGCAGTTCACAACGCCCGTCTGAGAAAGGACTTTTTTCAGGAGAAAAACATTGCTCCTTTGGACCTTCCTGCATGTTGCCCAGATTTAAATGCAATAGAGAACATCTGGAGACGAAGGTTAAGGGAAGTTTACAAAAATGGACTTCAGTTCCAGACAGTGGATGCCTTCTTCGTCACTTGGAGCAGGACCACTTGGAGTGTACTATACCCAGTGTTGGAGGTAAAGCAGTACTGCTCCCGACTACAGTAGTCACATTACAGTTTCTAATCACTTACATTTACACGTAAAATTTCTATTTCGAGGCATTTGAGCCTTGTTCTTGGTATGACATTTCTTTGTAAAGTGCTCTTCAGGTTGGTTTTCAACAACTTAGCTGTTGACTTTGTGGCTATTCTTTATTAAATAGCATAAACGACAGATTTTGTGCATGTTTCCCTTACTAGAGCAGGGATTTGTGCTCCGGCTGTATTCATATGTCAAGTTTACTGATATACTATTAAGTGGCAATTATGTGTGGAAGCATTTTGAGAATGTAACCAAAAGTAATGCAGCAGGCCGTGAAAGTAAACCACTTCCTACACGGTGTGAATGTTTAACACAGTGTATTACATTACTTTTTTGAGTGATGACTGCAAAACTTGCAGCGCTTTGAAATATCGTCCATCACTTTACATCATTTTTCACTTTATTTCAGAGTTACACAAGTTCTCCACTGTAGTAACAAAACAATACATTATCATCACATTATTATTATTCCTAAAGTTAGAGCTGTTGCTCCTGATTCCAGCTAAGCGCTATGCTAATTGTGTGTGCGCTGATGTCTGATGACTGGTATGTGGATGGTTGTGTATTTTAGAGAATGGTATTAAGAGCAAGCTAAATCCCTCAATCCAATAGAGTTATGTGTGATTGACACTCCTCTCTTTGTACGGCCCTCTGTCACGCTCCCCCTGTCTCCTTCTATTTTTTTCTGAGTCATTTTCTTTCTCTGCGTGTCTCAAATCCTCTAAATCGCCAACATTAGCATACATTTCTGTTCCGTAATGGTGTCCCGGCCTCCGGAATCTGGGTAACTCTGATGAAAATGAGCCCAGGATAGTTACATCTTTGGGACTAATCCACTTTTAATGCGTCCCAGGCCCTTAATCAGTTTCTTTTATTTATGAGTCTGGCATGTTGGGTTTAAAGGTGTTAATTACAGTTCCGTTTTAGAGAGGCAGCTGTCAGCTCCTCCTTAGAGAAGCACTGGGTGACATATATATTTATATATGCATGTATGCATCCATATATATGTAGATCGGTGGCCAAATGACACTTTAAATGTGCACACATGCTAATGCAGAGGGAAAACCTTGAGCCAAATGTTCTGTTTTTGCACAGACCTGCCACTAGGATATATTTGATTTATGCAGAAGTGTGTGCATACAGACACTTTCTTTTTTTTTTTTTTTTTTTGGCGCTTTTCATTATTTCACTGATAAAAGAGTTTCATTTCCGTTTGGGGAATAGTTTATCACAGTCAAACTTCTCCTCATAGACTTTTTTATTTTTTGTCAATTTAGTCTTTTAATTTAACAAAAACACACAGGGACCTTTGCCATCATGAAAGCTTTAAATGTGATTGTTTAATTATTTTTTGCAATTGCTGTAGCTAATGAAATCAAATAAATAGATTTTAGAGACTGATTTTAGCCCTGTTTTTGTACACATCTCCACCCAGTCCTCTTATTAACACAGCTTGGATCTTTCATAAAAGGATCAAGTCATGGCTTCTTTGATTTACTATAAACAGACACAAGCACTTTAAGTCCTACTATTCTGTAGCACTGCTCAAACATAACAGCAGAGAGGAATTCAAGAACGACAAACAATAACACAATAATTTGTCGCTGATTGATAAACAAAGAAAAGCTATCCTCGTTCTAATCTTAACCAACCATTTTTAGGCGCGCTCTTATGTGCTTAAACACTCCTCGGCTCTCTGTCCTCATTAAGACTGTGTAACCGGTAGCTTTAAATGTCTCTGAGCTGCAGTCGGCGATCAAAATAAATCAGTTTCACATTAGCATATCATTACGTGTCAGTCAAAGTGTGCCTGTTGTCATCTGAGCGAAGGGACGAGTCATTTGAGACCGCATATTTAATTTAGTGAAAAATAAAACTAAAGATAAAGGGGGGAAAAAGGATAAAAAATGAAGAGTGTGTGTATGCAGTCAGAATTTTAAAATCTTTTTCAGATGCTCTACCACATGTGTGTTTGTTTGCCAGAGAGACAGAGAGATGGAGCGCTAGAAGACAGAGGAAGGAAAATGAAGACAGCCTGCCAGAAGAAAAAAATGGTGTTGTGCAAGCATGTGTGTGTGTGTGTGTGTGTGTGTGTGTGTGTGTGTGTGTGTGTGTGTGTGTGTGTGTGTGTGTGTGTGTGTGTGTGTGTGTGTGTGTGTGTGTGTGTCTATGGGTTTAGACGTCTGCTTCTGATCTGCAGCCTGAGACTACATTCACACCTGCTGAAGAATTTTTCTCTCAGAAATCTTTCACCCTCACATTTTTTGTCTCTCTCTCTCTCCCTCTCTCTCGCTGTCAGGTTTTCAATGACCTTTTTTTTCCTCTCCCACCTTTCCCCCTCTTCTGCTTCTTTTCTTCAACTTCTATATTAATTTCATTTCTCACTTTTGCATTGGGTTTTAGGGCACATATTCCTTCCCCTCAGAGAGATGTGCTCCTCTTACACTTTTTGATCTCTCTTCCCATGCAGTTCTTCTCTCATTATTCCTTCCTTTCGGAGTCTCGCACTTGCATCTCCTGTGACTCCGTCTTGTCCTCCTCCTTTTTATCCTTCCCATTACAATTACAGAAAAGGGAGTGCAGTGTCATCATGAACTCACATGGTGCCAAACAGAGAGAAACAGACTATAATATTAAAAGATGTGAACTCATTAAAAGGCAAGTACTTGTGCTTGTTTTTGTTCCTCCGTTCATTTTAAATTATATAATCAGACTGTGCTTGTATCAGTACAGCAATAAAAAAAACAATTGAAATGCAACTTTAAGTGACTGCTAACATCTTTATAAAACAGCCCCTGATTTACAATGTGATTTAGTTTTGTGTGAATCAATAAAATATTCACTTGTTACTGGTGCTTGCATGTAGAGTTTAGAACAAAAAAAAGTACCAACTGGTCATTTTAGGTGAAATAAAAAGGTAAATTATACTCCAAATGACCACCCTTGTTTTCTTCAATTTCTTGTACCACTGCTACCACTAAAGGTATATTTCCTGAACAATACAATGAACATGACAGAAAATGCAGCTGATTCTAAAATATACTTTTCCTGTTTGACATGTTTAAGTTTAATTGTAGTCACAGGGTATATTAGAGGTCATTTCATGTCATCAGCAGCACTGCACATGCAAAGGTCTACAGTAGTTTCCTGCTTCCATTCAAGCCGTAGCACAACTCAGAAGTTGTCAGCTCTCACATAACGCCTAAAACTAAAAAATTATTTAAAGCCACAAAGGCAGCCATCTTGGCACTGCTGGAAACTGGCATGAGTGAGAAACAGGCAGCGAAGAAATTGAAGATTTCCACGACAGCCATTCATTCAACCAACCAACCAGTTAAAGTAAACCAACCAACCAAATAATTAAAATAAACCAACAAATCAAATAATTAAAATAAACCAACCAACCAAATAATTAAAATAAACCAACCAACCTACCGACCAACCAACCAACCAACCAATTAAAGTAAACCAACCAAGCAATTAACCAACCAGCCAAATAAAGTAAACCAACTAACCAACCACATAATTAAAGTAAACCAACTAACCAATTAACCAACCAACCAACAAAATATAGTAAACCAACCAACCAACCAACCACATAATTAAAGTAAACCAACCAATTAAGGTAAACCAACCAACCTACCAACCTACCAACCAACCAATTAAGGTAAACCAACCAACCTACCAACCTACCAACCAACCAATTAAGGTAAACCAACCAATCAACCAACCTACCAACCAACCAATTAAGGTAAACCAACCAATCAACCAACCAACCAATTAAGGTAAACCAACCAACCAACCAACCAACCAACCAACCAACCAACCAACCAACCAACCACATAATTAAAGTAAACCAACCAATTAAGGTAAACCAACCAACCAACCAAACAATTAAGGTAAACCAACCAACCAACCAAACAATTAAGGTAAACCAACCAACCAACCAACCAACCAACCAACCAACCAACCAACCAATTAAGGTAAACCAGCCAACCAACCAATTAAGGTAAACCAACCAACCAACCAACCAAAGTAAACCAACCAACCTATTAAAGTAAACCAACCAACCAATTAAAGTAAACCAACCAACCAACCAACCTATTAAAGTAAACCAACCAGCCAATTAAAATAAACCAACCAACCAACCGTATACTTAAATTAAATTGTCCTATTCAAATACAGTACAAAAACAACATGCCACATCAGCTTGAGATCAACACCATTAGCGAAAGAAATAAAGGTTTTATTTCAGAAAATAAATAACTTAAATAATATTCAGAGACGCAGGAATATGAGCTGCCACAGTGAACTTCTGCAGTAAGTCCCTTATTTTGAATGTAATGAAAAATGTTTGCTTAATTTGTGTCCAGAATTGCAGAGTTCTATAACTAATAAGATTAAACTAATAAGATTTACTTTCATTTTTGAGAAAATTGTAAAACAAGGTGGCAGTGTGGGCCTAAATCTGAATTTTTCAACTGTGTTCCTGCTTCTTTTACTTCAGTAAAGGACTTTTTCCATCATCAATTAGAGAGTACACTGCTATCTGGTGGTGTAAAACGAGCAGGAACCAAGAGGCACAGCTGTGAGCCCCCTTATGTGTGGTCTCCAAGTGTTTTTCTGCTGGTGCAGCACAATTAAGTCACTTTTCTTAACAGCATTCTAAATATAGACAATAAGGTCTTGTTTCTTACCAGTCAAGCAGATACACACACACACACACACACACACACACACACACACACACACACACACACACACACACACACACACACACACACACACACACCCTCACACACTCACACACGCTGAGGATGAGCAGTTATTTATCAGCAATGCTATGGCACTGCAGTGCTGACAGTTGTTGTACAGGAGGAGGAAAAAACATCTGAGCAATGAGGTCAACACGTTTCGGTATTTCTGTCATGCTGACCAGCATTGTTTGGGCACACATGTGATACGGTCCTCAAGCATGACAGAAGACAGCAAGCATACACAACTTGTCCAGGAGAGTTGCCGTTTCGTTATTAGTCATATGATACCAGACTCATCTTCTAGAAAAAATTACAACAAAGCTCAAATGTGATATCGAGCTCTACAAATCTCATGTGACTACTTCAACTTTGTATGCAATTGTGAAGTCTCAAAAACAATGGAAAAAAACAACATGAATTAAAGTCTGAGATTTCCAGCCCTATCTAATTCAAGGGCTTGAAAATATTTATAGACTGAAGATAATATTTTGTATTGCTTTGTAAAATATACTCCTGTTATAGTTTAATAAATATCAACCAAGGAGGTGAAGTGGGAGAAACTAATTGCTTTTTCATGGATCGACTCATGCAGGGATCAGTAGTAACGTGGCTCTTTTGTTTGGAAATGTTAAGATGTTGCTTCTTAAAATGTGCTGGAGTAAAAATAGAAATACTGCAATTGGTATGGTTAAAAATGGAAGGAATGTAACATTGTTGTAATTGTTTTTTATAACTCTTGCGGGAAGCCACAACTAAATTCATGCTCATTATACCAAGTAGTCGATGATCATTTTTATTGATCCTCAGCCCGGAGGAATGGGAGGTCACTTGGGACCGTCTGCATAATTGACAAAAATCAATACACTCACACTAATTGGGTTGGGAGCCAATGGAAGGATGAGTTCTCCTCAGGAAGAATTGCCCGGGGGTGAGGTCAACCATCTGCAGAGAAACTGAAAAACTGATCTAAGATGAGCACGGAAAGTCATTTACCTGTGACCTTCTCCTGAACTTCTGCAGACCTTAGAGGAAGTTAAGCTGACTCAAGACATCTATATTCTGAAATATTAATAATATAAAGAGGGGCAGAATAAAATAAATCCATCAAATATGGTGTACAGAGTTGGAATGGTATCACCCGCTCAATACTGAGCACTGGGGCAAAAGGCTGAGGCGCTTAATGTTGTCTATTTCCATTGTGAATTTAGTACATGTTGAGATCAATAAATGAAATAATCTACTGAACTTAATGCATCCAGGGCAGCAATTTCTGAGGATTACCGCAATACAATGAACTGCACGAAGAGGTGAAACCAGAAAAGCATCTACATTATCAAAAATGGTGAACTTTTTATTACAATAATAAGTGCTCACAGACAATTAAAGCCTGAAAGAAGCAAAGCAAACATTTCAAAACAGCTACTGAAAGGAGACTGGAAACATGCCATCAATCCCAAGGTAACTGATGTCTCTTAGACACATCGTAATACTAAATAGCATAAAGATTTCCTGAAGTTTACAGCAGTAGTTTGGGCAGAATTGCAATTTTATGATTGAACATGAAATTTCCTCTGTAATCATAAAATCTGTCCATAATCCACCCAAGCTGGACAATATCACAATCAAAATCACATTTGATGACAAAACATTGACTGGAAGAACCCAACAAAAAGTTCAAATTGTTGACCTGGCCTCCAACTTCCCCAGATCACAATCCAATCAAACATCTTGATGCACCAGAATGAGCCTTTCCAATAACCTACAGGACCTAAGGGATCTGCTGTGAACGTCTGAGGGTGAGCTACACAATATTAAGCAGCTGATTTTAATGCTGTAGCCTTCAGCCCTTCTACACACTTTACACTTGAATATCTTCAGGCCATTTTGACTGTGTTTCATGAAATTTGTACTTCTCCTGCAACAAAATGTGAGAATATGTTGACAAAAAGGTCTATTAGATTGGTAACTATAACTGTCTCCCCTTAAACTGGGAACTTTCCCAGGGATACACACTAAGAAAAATACTATTCCTCCTGAAAATGCTCCCTCTTTGCTCCGTCATAGGTAAGCATTTCATGAAGTAAGGGAACCCTTTCAAGCTTTCGGATGTATTTTATTTAAACTATTCAGCCAATTTCGAATGGAATGTCAAAAAAAATTCAAAGATGTACTGAACCAAACCGTTGGAGAAAGTCTGTGCAATATTAAGTTTTGAAGGAATGGAACCATCATACATGCTTTCATATCATTCCACTTGGGCTGCTGCAATGGCATAAATCAGAGATAATTTCATAGACTCCAGATTGTCCAGAAAGTGGCAGCGTGTCTCTTAACAAAAAAAGCAATATAAGCCAGCATACTTCAGCCCCTGCAATCTTCTTAAAGCGGCCGCTGGTTGGTTTTGGATTTATGATTTTCCTCATTACTACCGTGATAAATCACTTGGTGGCTGGGCCTCAGATCATATCTCTGGATTACTGTCTCCCTACCAACCTGTACATTGCTTTTTGTTGGGATATTGAAGTGGACGGAGCTTTTGCTGTCAGGACACCTTGATGCTGGAACTCGCTGTTTGAAGAATCCCTTCTGAAAGGTGTTAACACTCTTTTGAGTCAACATTTTTCACCCACTCCAGGACTATATAAAAATATGTTTGATCTATTATTAGCCTCTCGATTATCGTCGGGATAAATTATGACTAAAAACTTTGAGGATTTCTCTGTAATGCATGAGAAACCTTTGAGAAATTACCGCGTGTTTATTAGGAAAATACATAAATCCTCGACATAAGGGGCAGGCAGCTGTCCATGGGGTTGGCAGGGACCTTCTTTTAAAATATGATCCTAATAAAAACGTCAAAACATCTCTCTCTTTCTCTCTGTTTCACATAGACACACACATGCTTCTATTTTTGTGAGACCCATACATGAAGCATACACTGGCCCATTATTCTGACCTTTATCCCGAGACTATTTCATTCTTGGTCCCAGAGTGAAGACCTGCCAAAATGTCCTCACTTTCCAAAAAAAAATCTAATATCTAAAACTTGCAGAGACACACACACACAGACACACCACCCCACTTCCCACTTAGATTGTGTATGTCGGTGAGAGACCGCATCGCCCTGCAGCATCACCTCTCTTCTCGCTTTAGCCAATCACAGCACAGATCCTCAGAATGCAATAATCCATGGAACACATACCACCGGGCGGCACGCTATCACCGACACAAACACACTTTCCTCACTTCATACCACATCACATGCACTGACACTAATGTGGAGACCAAACCCCACCCCGACCTAAAACCACCCTTGGTCCCAACAGTGTGACAAGTAAACAGATTTATGCATTAAACAAACAAAGTCATGTGTCAGAACATCAGTAGAGATAGAACAGTTAGATATTTGCACATCAGTGGCTCCGATACTTTTTCTCTTCCGTCTGCTCTTGTTGTGTAATATTCCTTGAGTACAAAGTGCTGAAAGTGAATGATGATGTAATGCTGGCAAATGCTATTTTAATTGATGAGTGGTATATATGTGTGAAGTGCTTAATGTTGACTGTTCTCATAACCACCGATGCTTTGATTGTGTTGAATGTGTGTGAAGGAAAAGAAGGTCTAGAAACTGTAAGGATGGCCGAAGGGTTGATGAGAGATCGCGAGGTACAATTTGATGTTTTCTAGGAGATGAAATGTGAAGTGCTCAAAACATAATGGTGTATACTTAAGGTATAACTTTTAACCCTCTTGTCGTCCTGCAGGTCAAAATTGACCTGTTTTAAAGTTTTAAAGTTTGAAAATGTGGAAAAAAAAGAAATGTTAAAAAAAAATTGTTTTTTTAAGAACATTCACAGAAAAATCAACCAAAATCCAGCGAAATTCGCTGGATTTTGGTTGATTTTTATGTGAATGTTCTTCAAGGAAATATTAGAAATTATACTGATATATATGTAATCGCTTTAGGTATTGTTAGGATTCTTTGGAAGATTTTTACTCATTTTTAAAAAACATTTACAATAATTTTCTTGCCAAATTTGGCCGATTTTTTAAAAATAAAACTTTCAAGGGAAATTTTTAAGGAATTATTGGAATTTTATTCCTGAAGGTTTTGCAAATTTTCCAAAATTTGGGGAATTTTTTGCTGAATTTTTAGATTTTTTCACACAAGGAAACAATGTTTTTGGTGTCCGTAAATGAAGAAAATAGGAGGGTTAGTATATATTGGAATCATAATAATACATACAAGTATGATGCATGAAATCTGTCACAAAATAATGAAGGTAAGATGGGAAGTAGAGTCTGAACATGTGTGGGCATTTTCTCTGTGAATCATGACCCTCTGTAAAGTTTAACTTAACAATGAAATATGATATTTTGGTGATAAGATCCGACCAGTGGATTTAGGAAAGACATAATGGTGTCAAAACTGTCACTCCTATAGGCGTGGAAAAATGACCAACACTCACAGCAGTAAAGACGACACACAGCTCAGTATCTTCAGTTTTTCTTGGCGTGTGTAATGAAGGTCAGCTCCATTACCTGTATGGGAGTTCACATTCTGGGACAAAGACAATGACTGCTAGATAGGTTTAATGCGTGTAGCTTTGGGGCTGTCATGTGCTTTTTGATGGCTTCTCCTCACAGCACTGGATGAAAACCCTGGTGAGGCTTTAGAGACAAAGAAAATAATAGCTTTGGTAACATGATTAGGTGATTGGACTTAATAACTGAATGACAATAGAAGGGGGTATGTAGCATTATTTTAAGAATGTGTAAATTGTTTTTGTTTGAGATGACTCAATTCTCTTTTGTTGCCTCAGGTGTTCCAGTCAAAAGAGTCCCCATGGGCAGGAACACCTTTTAAAGGTTCCAGTGGGAACCAAGTGTAGGTGAGGAGAGGGTGAGCAGTAATCTCTTCAGGTGATAAAATAAATATATTGCTTGATGGGGATCCCGGTAGTCATTTTTAGGAAATAGAAACTTAGTTTAAATGTTTGTTTTTATAGTAAAAAGTAAAGATGCATTGTATTTTTGTGAATTTCTTGTGTTTGATTATTTTCGGTTAACCCTTATGTTGGTAGGCCTGAGGGGCTGATTAGGGGCTGACCTATAAAATGCTGTCAGTTGAGTAAGAGTGAGGGCAGAGGGAAGGAGTGCCACCACACACCAGTTAACTGTCTTGCTTTGGTTTTTTTTGTAATGTGAATAAACACCAGGTTTTTCTGCACCTTATCTCGCCTCAAACCTCCTTTTTATCCAGCCGCTAAACGGTCATCCTAACAGGGTGGTAATCACTGCTAAGAGCCACTCCTGGGTTTTTTGTGGACAATGAATGCTGCTGCTCTTGACTTCTCTTTGTGATTTTTGGAAATTGTAAACATTTGAACACAATCAAGTCTTTGACTCTGACTTACATTCCTCTTCAACACTCTCCTTCTGCACCGATGCATTTGTTAAACACCAAAATGTTATATTAAATTGCCTCGACACAAACCTCTCCCACCTCACTGACAGCAAACTGGAGAGCAGAATTTTTCCCGCAGGCATTTTGACTGATCTTTAAGCTCGTTGAGAGTCACTTTTTATTTTCCTCCCTGTCAAAATCTGCCCAGTTTGTGCCAAACATGTCATTGAGCTGCTTCCTGAATGAATCTCCCCTCCTTGAATGCTGATAGCCTTGAAACTGCTTTGTTTCTTTTTCACTCCCAAATGAGCGAGATTCATTGAAAACATCCGAGAAGCTGACTTCTCAGAGCAGGAAAAGTGCAGGTGGGACAAACAGCATTAATGATGCATCCACACAACTCCTGCAGTGACACTGATGTCAATGATGCTGCTGCAAATTACAAATACAGTCACATCAAAACGCTGGCAGCTGGATTTTGTGCCGTCTTCACGATGTTCCTATTGCAGTTTATTACTGTAACTAAAAAATAATAATGAAGAAATATACTGTTTTATATCATGCTGCCACTGTAATCAACAGTAACTGTAAATTAAGTTTTGTGTGGTTTTTTTTGTGATATTGTGACTGTTTTTTGTTGTTTTGTGTCTCATTATTCTTGTTTGGTTTCTGGTTTGAGTTTAGTTCTATCTGGTTAAGGTCATTTTGTTGTATTGTGTATGTTTTCCATTGTTTTGTGTACGTTTTCTGTTGTTTTGTTCCTGGTTTGTGTTGTTTAATCTAAATTTAGTTCTTTTGTGTCTGACCTGTGTTGTTTTGTATTTAATTTTTGTATAGTTCTGGGTCTCCTTTGTGTTATTTTGTATCTTGTTTTTATAGTTTTGCCTAGTTTGTGACATTTTGTGCCTAATTTGCGTCGGTTTGTGTCAAAGTTTTGACAGTAGCCTGCTGTCAATGATCGATCTTGTTGTTGGCTCCAAAAAAAAGCATCAGATTTTGCAGTTTTTAACTGCATTTTGGAAAAAACACAGTCTACTACTGTCAGAAATTGGCTGTGTTTTACAGTAATTTATCACAGTCTCGTTACATCTGCATTTTTCAAATAGTTGCTATGAAAAGGTTTCTTCAGCTCTATGGCCACTGCAGTATCATTTCCACTGGTCATGTCAAACCAGAACTGTTCCATAAGGAGACATAGAAAATAAAATATTACATACACAACTTTTTTTTCTCTACAGTAATGTGAATATGATTTGTCACTCGACTTACAGCGTTACATTTGGTTATTTTTGGCACTGTGCAGTGAGGCAGCGAAGGAGAGGGAAGCAAAAGACAAACAGCTCAGCCAACAACTTGTCTGTGCCTGCTCATTATCCTCACATTCAGGTTGTGTGTGTCTGCAAGCGCTTGTGTGTGTCCTGAGAATATATTTTAAAAACGGTTATTGATACTCTCCCAGACAGGGTTGCATAAGCATACAAAAAGAATTATTCATTCCAATAAAAAATTGCACTTTAGCTCCACAGTATTGCACTCAGGACAGCACAGCAGCCATTTATGAATGTTTCTGTGGCTGTTATATCCACACAAAATTCTAATTTTATTGCCAAATGCCATCATTTCACCCTGATTCTGCTTCAGCCGAGCTTTGGAATCTGACTCATCGCTTTCCCTCCTGTCTCCGAGGCCGGCCAATCAATCACGGAGCACTCGCAGGGATTTGTCTTGTAAGGCTGTTGTGTCGCAGTGCAATAAACAATAATTGATATAAAGGAGCAGGTTAGAGGGAAGAGAGAGCTAAATTAGTCAGTATTAGAGACTGCAGGGTGTTTTGCTGGTGAGATAACACATGAGCGGGGAGGAGTTGGGAAGATTGCAAAAATGTGAGAAACAAGATACAGAGAGACATAAGGAAGTGTGAGTGAGAACAACGAGGGAGAATAAGCACCCTCCCCTTCTTTCTTTACACTCACTCAAAAAAACACAGCCCTATTGAAGCACATTCACATATAGAACTTTAGCATTAGATTATGTTCTATTAATTTGATTTCAGTTTATCTGATCGATGCATATTTGATCTTCAGATTGGATGTTTTTATGCTCACGAAATGGATTTACGCCAGAGAGTTTTATTTGGTCATATTGTGCAGTTACTCCTCAGATTTTCTGCGTTTGTCATATTTTCTGATGGTAAAGCGAGAGATGAAAGTTTAACTGAATTTTAAGTGGACGATTACAGCGAGGGAGAAGACTCAGGTGGGAAAGAGGGAGACTGAGAGGGGAAAAAAACATCACACATGTGGAAATGAGATTGTGTATTTTGAGAGCAACCTGGTCTCAGGTGAACAAAGGCAGGAGTGGAGGGAAAGGAGATCGGTGGGAAGAGGAGGAGGTGAATGTGGGAGCAGGAGATGAGGAGAAGTGAAGGATCGGCAGGCACTCCTGTGAAAACACCTGAGGCCCTGCTGCTGCTGCTTCAGGTCTCTGTGATCTGGTGGCTGAGTGGCTGCATGAAGGCAGCATCTGACTGGAGTCCAGAGGCATCAGGATGTGTTTGTCATAAGTGGATGTGTCCATCCATCCATTCATTCTCTATACACCGCTTTATCCTCACTGGGGTCACGGGGGGTGCTGGAGTCTATCCCAGCTGACTCGGGCGAAGGCAGGGGACACCCTGGACAGGTCGCTAGTCTGTCGCAGGGCTACATATACAGACAAACAATCACATTCACAGCTACAGGCAATTTAGAGTAACCAATTAACCTCAGCATATTTTTGGACTGTGGGAGGAAGCCGGAGTACCTGGAGAAAAGCCACGCATGCACAGGGAGAACATGCAAACTCCATGCAGAAAGATCCAGGGAAAGCCGGGAAACGAACCGGGGCTCTTCTTGCTGCAAGGCGAAAGTGCTAACCACTATGCCACTGTGCAGCCCCACAAAACAATAGACATACAAAATAACCTACACCAGGCAGAACATCTAGATGATATTCGAATCACAGAGACTACCTTATGGACCGGGACCACCGAGAATCTGCAGACATTTTAAGTGACAAAGAAAATACGAAAAAATATTTACAAGGAAAAATAATTTTAATTTGAACTCATAACCTTTTCCCAAAAACATCACACTCTGCCAACACAACACACCTCTCTGAATTTAACAAACTCTCCACCCCTTATATTTGCTGCTCACTTCAGCTCTACCATCAGACAGCATGGTGACCTGTTCAGCAACCTTGACGCAAACAAAGGTGCAAACAACATCACTGTCCACACTACAAACTTGTTGGCATTTGTAAATGTCTCCCTTAAAGCTGAACATGTGAAATCAATATTGACTGGTGGCTTATAAAACACAGTAAACATTCATCAAAAAGTTAAAAACCCTCCACTTGGTCTGGTCCAGCCGTGTCACTCTGACATCACCAACACCATAAATCCAGGAAGTGCTGGTCGGCCTCTTCCCAAACATTAGTCCTGCATGGAGCATCAGAATAAAGAAAGGTGAGTCTGAGCAAAGGAACAAACAATTATGGACCCCAGGAAGACTAGCTGTAGTCTTGGCGTCAGCTAATGGGGATCCTTTTAAATAAACAAATAAACAAATTAAACGGACAGTTGACCAGTAATTTAATAAAGGACGACTGAAAGTACTGGCAGTTTGTTCGCTTTAATCTCTGTATGATGGAAGGAAACTGTAACATTAGACTAAATTAGTGATTCTAAATTATCCGTAGACGTAAATGTGAGTGTTGTGGGTTGTCTCCTTCTCTATGTAGTCCTGTGATAGACTGGTTACCTGTCCAGGTGAATCCTGAAGTGAGCTGGGATAGACTCCAGACCCCTACAGAGGATACAGTGGTGAGTAGATAATGAATGCATGATGAATGGATGGATGGATAATTGTACTTGTATAAAGCCATTTTGAGTCATTTTGTTGACATGTTAGAATCAGTGTTTTTTACTGAGTGGAACTTAAATAGCTTGTTTTATGACTTCATAATCAGAAATTACTGTAATTTCTTGTGTGCGTCATTTTGGAGCGATAAAAAGTTACATAAATCAGAATATGATTTATATATGAACAAACCTTTCTGTAAAAGCTTTCAGAATATAGATTAGAATAAAGCTGCAAAGTTAGGGATATGCAGGTACCATCGAAGGGAAGATTTCTGGGTCAGTGTGAGAAAATAAAATACTATTGAGAAACTTTTGAAAAATTTCACACTTTTTTATTGGAAATCATTACTTATGAGTAAAAATTGAACTAATAGATAGAATCATGAAACTCCCCCAGTTTATTGCTTACACAAGGACATTATTTTTTGCACTGCAAATTTTCAGAAAAAAATATTTTTAAGTCTCCAAATGCAAACTGCCTTTACCTGAGTAAATGATTTGTATACTTCTTCCATAACTTTCCATGCATGTTTTCAGCAGGTCCATGTGTAAACTGCTCTAAAACGACAGTGAAGCAAAAAACACAATCCCCATTTTTTTTAATAAGAACAGTATTTAACTGTGCTGTAGAAACTTTGCAAATTAACACAATTTCCAGACAGTGAGATCAAGTAATGCATCGAGTCACTTGTCAGGACTGCACACACATTTTAACAAGCAGGCAGCTGGGACATCATTAGAGCCAACAACCTGCAACAAATGCTGCACATGATCTCTGTTCCTGTCAGGGTGGATCTGACATGAAAGCTGAAGCAGGGAAGACGTGAGGAAAGACTTTTCTCTGGCAAACAGGAGGAGAGGTTAAGACAAGGGCGGAACATGTACAGAGGTTGTGTATTTATAACTTTCTGTTTCTCCATCGGTCTGTTTACTGGGAGTGTTGAAGATGCTTTTTTAAAAAAACCTTTGTTTCACCAGGATGTATGTCAACGTATATGGAACACTTTTATACTTCATGTTTACCCAAAACTCACACAACTTAAGCAGCTGAGAATAAACAGTCAAAGTCCCTCAATTGATACTGTTTAGGAAGAACTGTACTCATCAACCATGACAATTTTAGAGTATTTGTACCCTAGTTGGGTCAGTATATAATTAGAGCAACTTTTGAAGTCCATGGGATATATCTTGCATACATTTAAAAAAAAAAAGTATAATGTTTTTTATGTTCACTGTGATCATGTTCTTACAAATTCCATAATTATTTATTATGGAAACAATCACTTATTAATAAAAAATTACTGGATATCACTAAAATGTCAACTAAAAACCGTTCCAATTTAATAACAACCACCTTCTAATTAACTGAACTATATTAAAATGAGCTGATTCAAAAATAGTTTTGATTGTGTTCTTTTTATTAAGTTGAGATAATCGTGACAGATATTTCTTTTATTGCAATATATCAGATTTTATATCGAAAACAACTAATTGTATCTGTGTCTGAGAAATCACTTTCAACTTACAAAAACACCTCTCCAGGAAGTGTGTTAATTCCAGATCACATGACCTGCTCCACATGATTTCCTTCTGAAGGAAAGACTGACAAGACTCCAAGGCTTTCTGAGTTATTAAATATAAAGTAGTGTGTGAGTCAAGTTGATTTTAGGCCTGAAAACAGCAAAAATCTCAACTATGATACAAAAAGTCCCACAATTATATTGACCCAGTAGCTAGCACAATACTGTTGTTTTACTTTGAAAAATAAAGTTAAAGAAGGAGGAGGATGGGCCTTAATGTAAAGGTGAAAGATCAAAAATATGAGCCTGTACTTGTTCTCGGTTTTCAGTTTGAACCTCTCAACACTCTCTGCTGGATCCCATCTGTGCTCCGTGGTGTGATTGTGTCATTGTGTGAATGAGTAAGTTTTCATGATCGGACCTGTCACGCATGTGTGTCGCTGATCCTCCATATTACCAGAGGATCAAACACGGTCATGTATAGTCACCGTCAGCAAATCCTGCTCACAAACACACACAGACACACACACAGACACACACATAGGTCAGGATGTAATCCCTCTCCTATTTTATTCACCCACAGATCAGATTGAAAGACAGTTTAGCTGCAGTGAAAACAAAGGACAAGACAGACCTGTTTGTATGCGATTAGTCTTGTTTAACAAGTACGATTTATCAGATAACAGGAAATGATTAGCCTCTTTTTGTGTTTATAGCTTTCACATTTGCTAAATGCATCCCTGAACCTGCATCTTGTCACAGCTTTCTATGTTTTCATGACTTTGTAAACCCAGTCAGATCACAAATCAAAAGAACAGTTTCTGTCGCTTGCTCTGTTCGCACAATTTCCCACCCGGAGACTATAGTTCTTTTAAACATTTATTTGTGAGTTACATTGTGAAGAGATAAAGGAAAAGGGCAGGCCACCAAGGAGAGGCTCATGTTTTTGTTGGCTTCACAACAGGAGTGACAGGCCTTCTACGGAGAGATCCTTCAGCTTGATTCCACATCCCTGAAGGCCTTAAACTGAAGGCTGGAACGTTTCCCTGCACAGATTAAAAACTCAATGTATTATGTATGATGGTGGAAAGAGGAACAGGTCGACCTAAAACATATATAACATGCAACCGAACATGGTTTTCTCACATTTTTTGAGCATTTTTATTGAATCCAGGTGAGAGGATGGTGCTATCATTAGGATCTATTCAGTGTGATACTGTCTTTGTCATTGCTAATACCCTTTTATGTATCAATTTTCCTTAATATTGAACCTAAAGGGTTAAAAAGTGGACTCTACATAAAAGATGAATGTAGTCACTGCTGTTGCAGATTGGTTTGTGGACTGCTGTTTTGAAGCATCTAGTTTGGAATTTGGCCGTTGTCGTTTTGGTCTTTTGAAACCGGACAAGCGAACTCCAGGGCTCAATGCACCTTGATACTGGTAGTGGCTTTATGTCAATCATTGGGTCACCCTGAAATATACCCTGCTTTATTATATATTTAAATCTAAATAGGACCATAATTTACTAAATGAGCATCATGCTGGACTAAAGGAGACTTAAAACTATTGATTTAAACCATAAACTCACTGGGAAAACTTTTACTGTGGTAGCAAATAAAGTGAGAAGTCGGGTAGTTTTCTCATAAATGTCTGTACATTGGACTTATTTTTGCAAGCACTGGAGTTGTCCTGGCCAATAGAAAGAATGCACTGAGTGTTGGCTTCACTTTTATACACAGTTTATGATCAGAACTCAAATTCAAACACTCACTTATTTAAGACTGTCAACAGGCATTAACTCAGGTTGGTGACTCCCCCCATGCAATATATTCATCACAGATTAACAGTTCCCTCTAAGCCCATTCTGTGGTTTTCTGCATTTACAAACAAAATCTGGATTATTATATAGATATACACTACTGCTCAGAAGTTTGAGGTCACTTAGCAATATCCTTATCTTTGAAAGAGAAGGGTTTTTTTTTCAATGAAGATAATAAATGAATCAGAAATACAGTCCAGACGTTGTTAATGTGGTAAATGACTATTCTAGCTGGAAACAGCTGGTTTTAATGGAATATCTACATAGAGGTACAGAGGAACATTTCCAGCAACCATCACTCCTGTGTTCTAATGCTACACTGTGTTAGCTAATGGTTTTGAAAAGCTAAGTGATGATTAGAAACCCCTTGTGCAGTTATGTTAGCACATGGATAAAAGTGGGAGTTTTCATGGAAAACATGGAATTGTCTGGATGACCCCCAAACTTTTGAATGGCAGTGCACATCCATCTATACACTTAGAGTGTAATTTGTACTTAGAAGTCACTACATTATTTAAGCTCAGTGTTGAGTTCAACATTGTCCATCTGAGGTGGTGCTGAACAGAAACACCCAGAACCAGATGTGACCGATGCTTCATGTTGCATTCCGTAAATGTCGTAAGGATGCTTGCCACAATATTCCACCTGCCAGTGGACAATGACAATACTTTCCTAACAAAAGGTATAATCCTGGTGAGTTACGTTGTGCATCAAATATTTACACTCTAAGGTGGGAGCTGTACGGTATTACTGCAGTCTTTGTCACACTGAAACAAAGGCTTTCCCTGTTACCTATATCTGAGAGTATGATGGGGAAAAAATGATGTGACACTTTTTTGTAAGAAATACCAGATTATGATGCAGGGCCCCATTTGTCACTGTTATGTAAGTATGTGCACGTAGACTAAAAGACCTTCAATTCCCAAACTCTCTCAGCTGATACTGTCTGATTCAGACCCTGTCCAGGCCTCTGAGCCTCTGACAGAAACCCAGTAGCCAACCAGCCCTGTCAGCTTCTTACGCTCACATATCCTGCTGTGATTTCCATAACTCTGAAGGTCACTAAAGGCTTCACTGAATCCAACAACAACTGCAATAATACCACCATGATCCCCCTTAAATTGCTTTAGCTTACTCAGCCATATCACAAGTCACTACAAGCTCTTTTATAGGAGACAGAATGAAGTACTCTCAGTGTAGCCGATGGGTATTTGTATCTTGTTTTTATTGCAAATAATGGCTGAGGTGAATTCAAAGGTGAAAAAACACCTCTGAAATCCACTGAAATGGTTACATTTTATGTATCCAAATAATCAGAACCCAATTATAAAACAGTCACTTGACTGGGTTTAAAAACTCCTTGAACTTGAGTGGATTAGTTTCGACTTTGAGAAAAACATCATTAGTACCATCACTTCTCTTTCTCTTAGTGCTGCACTCAAACCTTTCACTTTGCTTCTACTCAGCTCACTAACAAAGAAGCTGTTTTCTATCATGTGTCTTTAAGCTTTGACCTAACGAGTTTTGAGCTTTCTTTGATGTTGTTTGCAGTGATTGCATCATTGCTGAGGAGGAAGACGATGATGAGGCTGAACGTGTTTCTTGGTAATTCACCTTGTGATTATGAGGACTCACAAAACAGCAGTAGGTTATGCTTTTATCGTAGAGGCTTGGAGATATCGACTGTGTGACCTCTGTTTCCTACTGAGGGTGAAAGTCTCAGCTTATCCTAGATAGAATGTCAGGACCTTGACTGTCTATCTAGGAAGTAGTTTCCCGTTTATACATCCGACTAGTCCAGTCTCACAGCAAAAGGTGTGATTGTTATGTTGGTTCACAGCTTAGAATCTTCTACAGAAAAGGCTCTAAAACTGAATACGTATATTGTCCATCCATCCACTATCCTTTGCTTATTCTTGGCCAGGTCGCGGTGGCAGCAGACTAAGCAGGCCATTCCAGATATTATTCTTCACAGCAATGTTTTCAAACTCCTTCCGGGATCCCGTGGTGTTCTCAGGCCAGATGAGATACATGATCCCTTTAGAGAATTCTGGATCTACTTCAGGTTCCAGTCCTAGTTGGACAAGCCTAGAAAACCTTTAAAGAAGGCAACCAGGAGGAATCCTAATCAGATACCTGAACCGCTTTTGGCTCCTTTCCATTCTGAGCTCCCTTCAGATGTCCAAGCTCCTCATTCTGTCACTACGTAGTTAGCTGTAGCTGTCTCTGAGGATTTGTCACTGCAAGCAATCCTCTTTGTGTGCAAATAGCTTCTTATGAAAATTATGATATTTCTCCTGTTGTCCTCATTTACAGGAACCAAAAAATATTGTTTCCTTGTCTCAAAAAAATCCAAAAAATCAACAAAAAAAATCTCAAATTTCTGAAAATTTGCCAAACCTTCAGGAAGAAAATTCCAATAATTTCTAAAAAGTTGTATTTTTTTTAAAAAATCCCCCAAATTTGGCAAGAAAGTTCTTGTAAATATTTTCAAAAAATTAGTATACATCTTCCAAAAAAATCCTAAAAATATCTAAAGTGATTACATATGTATCAGTAAAACTTCTAATATTTTCTTTAAAAACATTCACCAAAAAAATCAACCAAAATCCAATGAATTTTGCTGGATTTTGGTTGATTTTTTTTTTGCGAATGTTCTTAAGAAGCATTTTTAATATTTCATTTTTTCACCAAAAAATGTTCAAAGATTTCCCAAAAATGTTGGAAATGTGGACATCAGAAGTTTCACAGTGAAAATATATTTTTTCTCCACATTTTCAAACTAAAACGGGTCAATTTTGACCTGCAGGACAACACGAAGGTTAAATGCTCTTATTCATTGTAATACTATGTAAATGTGTGGTGTGTAACTCATCTGAAGCTGTGTTCAGTAATTTTCCATGAAGCGCTGTAAAGAGGAACCGAGGCCTACCCAGCAGAGATGGAGATAACACATACCAAGATGTGTATCTCATGCTTATGTGCCCGTATAAAGGCTATGCTGTTTCTCGCTGTTGTCAGTCACTTGCTCAGACTGCGTTCTTTGCATGTTGATTTCTTGCACAAGTAAAATTTTGCTTTGACTTGAGAGGCAACTCTGAGTGTTAATTTGGGAGAATTTTCCTGGCATAGTCGTAGTTCATTGCTAATGTAAGAACATCCATTTGAGACACTTTTAATTGTGTATACCATGTATTGGCTGTACTGAACTGGGTACTTAACTCATCATCAAAGTCTAAACTCATTCCAGTTTCACATATTTTTGGAAGGCTGCAAAATGTTCCTCTCAGTGGAGTTCATTTCAGTGATTGCAGCTACATGAGTTATAGCTCATTTAGGCAGTTATTTCTCAACACTTATTAACTTTCCTGCACTGAGTAAATCAACCATAGCATAAAATTGTTGGAAATGACTCTGCACAAAGGAAAGTTTTCAACATTTTCAGGCTAAACTGAAACAGAAATTTGCATATGTCGATGCATTTTTGTGTCGGAAAGAAAACGTAATGGTAAATCTCTGCTTTGATTACCTGGACCTTCACTGCATGTCATTCCCCTGCTCTCTTTCTGCACATTTCTTGTCTCTTTCCACTGTCACTGTTCAATAATAGTGAAAAGGCCCAGACAAACAAAAATTAATAATTCCCAAAAAAAAGAGAAGAGGCTGAAAACCCAATACAATTGAGACAGAAGGTCTAATAACAGAGAGAGAAAAACAGAACACAGAAACTAGTCTTTTGAAGAGCCAATTACAAGACTGTTTATTGGTTCTTCAGGGAGAGAGAGGATTCATTTAGTTTGCTTTGTGTGGACACCACTTGAGCTGTCAGTGCGTTCACACATGAGCAGACATGAAAATATTGTTAATGAGGAGCTGCACAACTCACCCCGCAAATCAAATAAGTATGCAAATATGGACAGGAGAAATACTTAATAAACAAACAGAAATGCTCTGGGTGTGTTTCCAAGAGGCTGTTTTTAATCCCTCATGTTGTGCACTTCAATGCACAGGTGTGTATTTAGGAAGCTGTGTGTACGACTTCCAAGTCTAACAACCACTTATGATGAACCTTAAAATGTGTCAAAGAAGACAACATCAACTAACTGAAGGAGGATGACGCACTATTCAGTTAGTTAGCTAGTGTTGATGGTAGACACAACCGAAAAGATGTTTCAATAAAAGTCAGGTATTTAACAGCAACACAACGAAATCACCCATGATTAATACAAAGCAATAAAGATGATTTGATTCCAAATCAGAAGAATTGGGAATTGAATTATAGAAGAACAGATTGGGACAACACTGTACAGATACAGGCCCATGCAAAGGTATTTATAGAAATCTTCTATTGTTGCATATTGTCACGTGTAACTGTTTCAGATCAAACAAATTTTAATGCAAGACAAAGATGACCCAACAAAACACAAAATGTATTCTTATTTTTTGAAGGAAGATCATCTTTTCCTCTGTAAAAAGTCATTACCCTCTTAGCTACGAATCTACCAAATTCATTTGGCGGTTGGGTTCAATTTCATCCACATTCACACATGATTACTGCCAGGCTTTTTGTGATCCTAAATATCACTGAATAGAACCTGTCTGGCATTGTGAAGTACCAAAAAGGTCTCAAAAAGCAGCACATGATGCCACATTCTAAAGAAATTCAAGAACAGATGCATAACGAAGCCACTGACATTTAGTAAAAAAAAGTCATTGCTGAGGCTCTGGGACTCCAGGAAACTGCAGTGAGAGACATTATCCACAAATGGAGAAACATGGAACAGTGGTGGACCTTCCCAGGAGTGGCTAGCCTACCAGCGTTTCTCCAAGAGTGCATTGATATCTAACGTAGGAGTTAGAAAAGAACCCAGGTGAACATCAAAATAACTGAAGACCTCATCGGGCTCAGTTAAGATCCGTCGGCATGATTCCAGACTCTGGGTGAAAATGGATCCGTGGGAGAGTTGAAAGGATCACTCTACTCCTGACCAGAAAGAACATAAAGGTTTGTCCAGCATTTGATAAAACAATATCTAGATGAACCCCAAGACTTTTGGAATAACATCCTGAGGACTGAGTCAAAGCTGGAAGTTTTTGAAAGACATGGGTGCCGTTACATCTGCTGATACTGCATTCCACAAGAAGAATACCATACCAACAGTGGCACATGTGGTGGTAGTGGGATGTTTTGAGGACCTTTATGGCTCATCATAATTGATGGAGCCACGAGTTCTGCTCCATCAGAATCCTCCTGGAGAATATCCACCATCAAGCTCAGCACGAATGGGTCATGCAGCGTGATAATGAGCCAAAGCACACAAGCAAGTCCACCTCAGAGTGGCTCAAAAATAACAAGACTGGGGGTTTGGAGTGGCCAAGTCAAAGTCTGGATGCTGTGGCAAGACCTTAAAAGGGCACTTTATGCTTGAAAACCATCTAATGTGGCCGGATGAAAACTATTCTGCAGAGAAGAGAGGACCAAAATATGTAAAAAATGTTGAAGTAAAAGAGTGATCACAAGCTGAAACAAAGGTTTAACTGCAGTTGTTGCTGCTAATGATGGACCAACCAGTTATTAGGCTTAGGGGGGCAATTACTTTTTCACAGGGGTGTTATAGGTTTTCAATAATTCTTCAATAAACCATAATTTAAAAACTGCATTTTGTGTTGTGCTGAGCTCCTTAAAAAGTTTGGGACCTGTATATTAAGCAATGGAAGTGATGGAAGATGCAGTGGAACCGTTGTCTCTGTTTGATAGTCAATAAATATAAATATTAGTTTGATGATGGACCGCCCAGTGGAGTAGTGGTTAACACTTTCACCTTGCAGCAAGGAGATCCCCGGTTCAAATCCCGGGGTGGGCCTGGGATCTTTCTGCATGGAGTTTGCATGTTCTCCCTGTGCATGTGTGGGTTTTCTCCGGGCACTCCGGCTTCCTCCCACAATCCAAAAATATGCAGAGGTTAATTAATCACTAGTTAATAGATCACTAGTTAATTGATCACCGTAGGTGTGACTGTGAGTGTGATTGTCTGTCTGTCTATGTAGCCCTGCGACAGACTGGTGACCTGTCCAGGGTGTGCCCTGCCTTCACCCGAGTCAGCTGGGATAGGCTCCAGCACCCCCCGCGACCCTAGTGAGGATAAAGCGGTGTATAGAGAATGGATGGATGGATGAAATATGCAACAATAGAAGATTTCTGGGCAAGCACGTTCCTGCATTGTAGATGAATAGATTGCATCACACATGCAGGAATTGCAAACATGAGCTTAAAAAGGACGAGAGAATGTGGGAAAAAATCAATGCAAAGATAGCTGACTAGCAAAGAACAGAAAGAGGGAAATATTACAATCAGGTCTTCTTATTTGGAGCTTTGTTTTTCACAGGATAATGACACTGTGATGTTGCACCAAATGGAGACTCTCCGTCTATCCGTCAATATACTCGCTGCCCATCTAAACTCCTGCCTCTTATTAGATTTCACCCATAAATAACTGATGACTTTGCACCTCCCCCATCTGCCTCAGTCTCTCTGTTTCTGTCTCACCCTCTCAGTCAGCTGTGGAGAAGGACGCTCAAGGTTGAACAATGTGATTTTACGTGCATGTCGTAGAGCCTGCGCGCTATGACACGCACACAGAGCAGAGTTCAGAGGACAGGATTCTGCTGCAGGATGATGGATAGAGGCAGCAAAAAGGAGGCAGGAATAGTGACAGAAAAGCAAAGAGAACTGCAAAGCAAAACATACAATGAAGCACAAGAATGTGAAGAATGTTCCAGTTTTTCTCAGCACATTCCTTCAGCTGAAACCCTCAAAACTCCGTGTTCAACCTCCACATCATCATCATGTACTGGTGACAGATACTATCAACAGCTACAAGAAATGGCTGCCATGCAGGTATCTCCAGGAATGACAGTCTGCTTCAGCCAGGTCACCACCATTACCGTAATTTCTGGACTATTGAGCGCACCTGAATATAAGTCACACCCACTAAATCTAAAAAGAAAAAAATTTTGTCCATACATAAGCCGCACCTGACTATAAGCCGCAGGTGTCCACATTGTAACATGAGATATTTACACAGAAAGTTTTTTTTAACTTGTAATTAAATACATACTTTTTTCCGAACAGTGCCTGTAACACGGCAGTGAAACACATTGAGTCAGTTCACACTGCCAACTCCAACGTCTCACCATTGATTCATTGATGCCAAGCTAACGGGCAGCAGCTCTATTTCCTTCTTCGACAGGCAGATCAATTGCCTTTAACTTAAAAGCTGTGTTACCGACCCGATTCTGCCGGCCACTGAACTGTGGTTGGGCAGCCTCAGGTAGCTTAGCGCGCTAGCGCTAAAACTTATCTTTATGCAAATGCGCATTGTTAGCTTCTGACACATTTCATGAATTCCCAGACAGTAGGAGAGCGCATCATTTATCCTTTCCAGCAGTGCTGTCGTCAAGTTGAACCATCGGCATAATTACTGTGCATGCAAACACAAATCAATGAATGGAAATGTCAAAGGTGCAAAAGACAAGATAAGATTCTAATAATCTAAGCAAGTGGATTAACAGCAGTTTCTGGATGTAAATTGTTGAAGTGACAGCAGAAAGATTACAATTTGTACATGCTGCTCAGAACAAGCACAGTTTGATTTTTTTTCAGACTGAAAATTCATCTTTGGCCTCAAAATCAAGAGTCGGAGAAACAGTCCCACCATGAGGTCCACTGTAGCAGCTTTTCTCAAGTCTTCCACGGTGTCAGACAGCGTTCTTCAACAGATTAACTTAACTGGCAGATGTGAAATCGCAGATGTTCCATATTTGTGAGCATCACAAAACAAATCCAATCCAATTTAATCTGTATGTTTTGTTTCCATTAGGAATCTGCTCAGAAATGGAGATGAAGATGAATCTAATTCCAAAGAGGAATCAAACCAGGACACATAGTAATTACAGTTTAATGACGGAAAGATACAACTAGACTCAACGTTTACAAGAGAAAATGAAATGATGGATAGATGGATGGATGGAAAGATAGATGGATAGATGAAATATGAGTGGATGGATGATAGATAGATGGTTGGATGGAATGATGGATGTATGAATAGATGGACAGATGGAAAGATAGATGATGGATGGATGGATAGACAGAAACTCAGACATATGGACGGATGGATAGATAGATGTGTTTTCATTCTTTAGGCATTCCACTCAGAATGATCCGTAACACCATCTGCTGCCTTCTTCTCTTTGTTTTTCACTTTCTTCTTCCTTCTTTGTGTTTTTCAATCTCTATCTCTCCTATTTTTCTCTCTTCATTCAGTCTCTGGTTGTGAGTTCAGTATGACAGTCACATGTGGACTGGGTCATGGTCCGCGCCAGCTGTGTGGACGTGGAGGGAATAAGAAAAGATTATGATTAAGCTATCGCAGTGTGTGTATGTGTGTGTGTTCCCTGTTGCCGGTGATTAAAAAATATATTGTAATGCAACGTATAATTGTATTTTAACAGGTTAGCAGTGCTTCTTGATATTATACACTCATGAAAATCATCAGTAACTGTAATCATACAAGATATATACAAGATATCTCTCATTTAAGAAGCAAATTTATGTCGAATTTCAGAACCAATACTTTTTTTCTGTTAGCAGTCATTAACTGTATCTAATTTTGGAAATATATTTCCATAAAAACTTTATCTTAACACTTTAATCAATTGAATAAAGGAGATGTCTTTATATATTGGGAAAAATTTCTGTCTTTTTGTTAAAAAAAATGCAGTTTCTTTAAAACATTCTTATTATTCACATTTTTGTTGTTATTTGTTTTAGGAATTTAATTTATCCATTTTTGTATTTGAAAAAAACAAAAAAAATCTATGAACGATTAAGGGAAAAATTCAGTAAAATTAGATTTTCTTGTGTTATTGAAATTCACGAGTTAAGCTGAATTATATCCAAGATAGCCAAGTTAAGTCACTCGAACTACAGACTTTTGTTTGCCTAAAATAAAGAGATTCAACAGAATAAGACATTTGTGGAATCTGTGGAGTCTCATGACATGTTGTGCAGCCAGAATCAGGAAACTTTGAAATGGATCAGCTGAGCACACAGATTCCTGGTTTAGTAGAGAAGATGGAAGATTCTAAAAGTGTGTGTTCGTGTGTGTGCATCTGTGAGAGAGAGAGAGAGAGGAGGGAGGGAACAGAGAGAATATGAAATGTTTTCATTTTAAAGCCTAACTGAGCTTCCTCTTACTCTCTCTTACATACTGTTAAATATTTACTGTGCAAACTAATTTGATTTGTTCTTAATTAAGCCTCTCCGCAACCTGTGGGGTTCCTTTCAGTGCGATATAATACAAACGCTGCCATGCAGAATGCTAAGTGAGCCATCGAGCGGTGGAGAATATGCAGTGAAATGCTTAAAAATGGATTACTTCACCGGGATATTTGCCTTGGCAAGAGCTCCTGTTCAGGTCAAACTGTAAATTGTGGGTTAGACACAGCCGAGGTGAAAGCATCATATCTTCTAGTGAGGCCTGATTACTCCAGCGCTTAATGGTACCTGCACAGCACTTTGATAGGAAGGCTCACAGTCTCTGTACATCCATTTGTTTTCATCCTCCCTCTCCCCTCCTCCTGAATATGCACAGCCGTGTGAACGCATGAGAGCTGATTTGTTTGATTCCTCCGAGAGCTGAACAATGAGGAGTCTGGAAAGCTCTCTGTGCTTCTGTCTGGCTTCCTTTAGACGATCTTGTCAGGATTGTTTCTGGCTCTAAAAATAGGAATTCATTAAATGTAATAATTGTACACAGTGATAGAGACAACGATAGACTGAGCCTCTGTCGGTCTTATTAGAGCTAAAGACACGTCATCGTATCTTCCTCACAGTCGGGGATTGCACCCTACTTATTAACCCTGAAACTGTTTCAGAGAAGCTTTCATTTCATGGTTGATGTAAAGAGCCAGTAACCTTAAAGAGGTAAGCAAAAACAATAAACAGGCGGATATTACTCGGTTATTATCCAATTATAACACATTTAACATTTAGTTCAGTGTTAAATGTCCCCTGGTCACATGAAATAGGCACTTAAACCTCCTGGAAAGCTTCACATCTTCACTCAGGTCATGCTGCACGGCTGGGTGTCACATTCAAACGAACAAAGGCATCAGGATTTTTCTATAATCTCACTTTCTCTCAGCGCTAATAGTCAATTTGTTGCAGCCGTCTGACTTTTTGCTGCTCTGGTGCAGAGAGAAACCCTTCACATTAAAGGAGGATAGAATCCAATGGGACCTTAAAGTTGCTTTTTGTCGTGGAGTTTTCAGTCTTTTTGGCAGATTTTTTAATTTCTGGTTTGCTGTCCGTGGTGCTGATCACTCCTCGACTCAAAGTTCGAGTGACTCTAGTTTTAGCTTTTTGTGTTTTTTTATATATATTTTTATTGGGTTTTGTGAGTTCCACTCTGTCTCTGCTGACGTAAGCCTCTCTGTGTTTGACTCATCTGGTCCAGTGGGGGGTTTAACCTACACCGAAGCACGCAGCATGTCTGTGAGACTTGATGCCAAGAATCTGATTCGGATTATTCTTTTCACCTTGAATGTCTTGACTAATGTGATAATCTTCCCCGATTTAATATATGAGGGCGGACAAGGAACAGGACCTGCCTCTGGTTTCTACTCAGCCGGGGAACCATCTGTTTTAAGACTTTTCCTCTGGGAGAAGTTAGAGCTCAGTAATCATCAGGATCCCTCTGAACCTTGGTAGTTTTTGTCCCAGAATTATGATCTTACTCAACAAGACATGCTGAGATTCCGTCAGAGTTCAACCATCCAGAGAAAACTGCTGACTTTAAGCTCTGTTGTTTGGTCAATATATAACTGAGGGACTTTTGAAGTCCATGGGATATATCTTGCATACATTTTTATTAAAAGTTTTAAAAAAAAGAATGTTTTTCAAGTAAAGGCAAGATTTGATGTCATGCACTTGTGTTGACAGTTTGATGACACACATTGCCTGTTTTGTGAGTGATTCTAATCAGAGTAGATCCTGTTTATTTCATACTCGGTAAGAGCAGACTATTGTACAGCCATGCAGCTCAATGTATAAATGCAACCTGACTTATGTCGCTAACATTCAAATCATCCATTCATCATCTATATATCGTTTAATCCTCATTAGGGTCATGGAGGGCTGGAGTCTATCCCAGATGACACCCTAGAGAGGTCACCAGTCTATCACAGAGCTACACATAGACAATCACACCCACATTCACACCCATAGACAATTTAGAGTTGCCAGTTCACCTCAGCATGTTTTTGGACTATGTGAGGAAGCCTAAGAGCCTGGAAAAAAAACTCACACTGCACAGGGAGAACATGCACACTCCACAGAAACGCACATCTCAGGCCCAGGCCAGGACATGAATCGGGGATCTTCTAGCTGCAAGGCAACAACGCTAACCACTGACCACTGTGCAGCCTACATTCAAATCATTGCAGAAATTTTCGTATTCATAATCGGTTCTTTGCAGTCCTCTAGTGGCTGAAAATTGACATTACATGATGGGGAAGGTATGACTAGAATTTACTGTGGAACAAAGCATTTTTCTTTCTTTGCTTTTGAGTTATATTGCTAATATGTTAGTGTATTAACAATATATGATGGTTTATTTGTAAAGATGTGACATAAATCATACGGTTATCATGCTGTATGCTCTGAATACTCACACTTTTAGAGTTGAGTGTTAGTGGCCCGAATCTCTGGGATGTAAAGAAGATCCACAAAGTGAAACCATCCGTCCTGCTGTAGCTCCTGTAAGTACATAAATCCCCAGTGAGCTTGCTGAGGGGGGGCAAAAGTAGAACTCCTGGGCAGAGTTACTGCATGTATGTAACCTATATGAACTGCAGCTGCTTTCCCTGTTGTAAATACATCCAAAATGTTTTACTGAACCTTCCTATTTCAAGCTGTAATACAAAGATTTTGGCATATATATAGTCAAATAAATAGCCTGTAGAAATATTGACTTCCTTCTTTCTTTCTTTCTTTTTTTTTTTACAAACACAAAGACGTCAAGCTGTCGGCTTTATTTAGACCTTTATTCAAGATTGGCATACATTTACACTTGGGTGTGCGTGTATATAATACATAACAGTACACTCACTGCACTCTCACCGAGCACTGAAAGGATTCAAATGTTTCACTGCAGTCACCCAATCATAAAGTCTGATGTAGAAGTAGTTTTGTTGTTTGGTTAAATATCTGCTGATTACCAACACTAGTACACGGGTCACAAAAGGAATATTAAAGTCGAACAAAATGTGCATCGAGTTAAAGATCAGAGGACCAGAGACCCACTGCATCAAACCAATTTAGTTTTTGTCGTCAACACCTCCACGGAGTGTTACACCTGCAGCAGATGAGTCACCTTCAGCTGCTGCATCACTGCACTCATTAAAGACACACACACACACACACACACACACACACACACACACACACACACACACACACACACGCATTGACAGACACGCTGACCTCTTGACGACACAAAAATTAATAGCAGTAGACCAACACCAGATTGTTGGGTAATTGAGCATATTCATGTGTTGTATTGATCTTCATAACCTCTTATCATTTAACTGTTAATGAACACTGAACACCACTTTTTTTTTATCTTCATCTTATGTATGCACATGTATTCATAGGAACGACAATGCATCAATTTCTTGAGCAGAAATTAGTCTTATGCTGATTATATTTGGCTATTAGTTGTAAACATTATGTTCTGACATTAAGGTTCTTTTCCTCAGTGGAGTTTAGAGACTCTGATTTGCCTCATAGCTGGTTGTATGATGCTTTAATGACAAAGCTTACTGCATGCTGCTTCTCCTACCTTCCTTACTCCACTGTTAATGAAATAATGAACCATTACACAGCAAAATCAAACTAATAATCACATGGTAAGCTACATGTGCATGTGTTGCTTTCAGTTTGACAGCAAAAAGGGATCTGTTATTTGTTCGTGATCTCTGTTGAAAATCATATTTTAAAGAAGTCAGAGTTTGGGCAACATGAGCAAACTAATGCTAATTTTAATGCTTTCTCATTAAAGACATCCCATTATTGGAGTAAGTGGTTGTATTCCCCCAGACAAATGTCCAAGGTTTAAATATGACTGATTTAGAGTCCTCCTTTGGTCTAAAGAGCTTTAATCTGTAAGTCTGATCAACTATAATGCTGATATATTAACTTAAACTTTAAATTAGCTCAACAGAAGCAGTAGAATAAAAAAGGCAGCATTCATAGCTGTGCATTTAATAGAAATGTTTAGCTTTAGCATCACAGTTCTTTGCTGTGACTCATTTGGTCAATTAGAGCCAGGTGGTTTGCTTTTAGTGTCAAATTCAAAAGTCTTTGGCGCCCCCTACAGTCCGAAACACATAACAACACATTTAAAATGAACTAAGCCAGTACGCTTCACTTAAATATTTACACTGGGACACATAGTGGTATGACATGTTGGCTGAAATAAAAAAAGATTCTGCTGGTCTTTAATGAGGTCATGTTGCCGTTTGAGTCTGAATGTTGATCAGAGTGGATCAGTGTGGATGCTGGATTTCAGGGACCATAGGCACATGTCATAAATACTGGTTCTTTTAAAGAGTATGAAGCTGAAGGGATTCACTGATGATTTATTTGTAATTTGGAGTATTGATGTGTGTTCAAGAGAATCCAAGCTGGTCTTGGATCTCCAAAATCAGCCATTTGGTTTAAACTGCTGCAGATCTGGACCGACAGTCTGCTCTGCTTTAAAGTAAAAATCAGCACATGCATATAGATGGAGAAAATAATAGGTAGCAAAAACACCAGCACTGACAATAGGAACAAAAATATATCAGACAAATAAGTAGACAAAAATAAAGTAAAACCAGTGAAAATACTATAAATAAGTCATTAATAATATGTAAATCTATGTATCAAAAGGATTAGTGTGTCCAGGTGGGTCTGTATAAACTATTAACATCTTGCTCTATGAAACAGTCAAATATATAATGTTCCAAAGGACAGAAAAGGGCCCAAATCCTCTATACGTCTACACGTATGTTTAACAGAGAGGTGGTCCTTTAAGATCCAAGATTCCAGACTTTTTATTTGTCACATGCTCCTACTGTGTGCAGTGAAATGCAGAGTAACTGTTTCTAAAGGCTGTGCAAAAAACAAACACTTTCTTTATGTTATTTGCAGCTAATTATTTTAGAATTGACATTTTTCTGTGCACGAACTAGTGCACATAAATCACTGTGTATCTCTCCTATAGTCTAAGATAATTAATGTCACTGGTGGACTAACATACTCGGCTTAATGGTTCATGCATTTCAAAAGAGACGTTATGTAATCATTATCATTTTAATCTTCTGAACAGCAAAACAAGAGTCCTCAAAGAGTGACATCTAGACAAGGTCCTCAGAGCTCCAGCAGCAGGACGGCTTGATGCACGGAGGGATGAATGCGGCTGCTTTAATTTCACCTTGATGACAAACAAAGCTTCAATAATTCAGCTCTCAGCCGCCCTCATGTTGTGACAAACGGAGGCCGCATCAATACAAAGTGACAAAACCTGATGACAACACAGTCTGAAACGCTGTGACATTTCCCTCAGTCTCCTTCACCTCGTTTTTATGATGACTGTACTTTGCAGTATTTCTGCTTTATTCCACAGCATACCATAATGAGTGACGGGGTGGATGCCTGACAAGGAGGGAGGCATTGAGATGAGGTTGAATAGAACAAAAACGGAGTAATTATAGATATACTGTTGTGGATATTTGACCCAAAAAACAATTTAAAAAACATATTTTTCTGCATCGTGACCTTTCAGTCTCTGGAGACGACAAGGACAAGAAATATACCGTTTTTATTTATATAGTAGCTGTGACTTTCATTCTTTAGCCAGGTCAATATATTATTGAGGGACGTTTCAAGTCCATGGGATAAATCTTTATACATTTTTAATAAAAGTTTAAAAAAGCTTATGTTTTTTATGTTGATTATGATCATGTTTTTACAAATTCTATCATTATTTATTATGAAAACAATCACTTATTAATAAAAATTGACTGGACGTCATTTAAATGTCAACTAAACAACCATCCGAAGTTAATTAATAACAATCACCTTCTAATTAGCTAAACAATAATAAAATTAGCTTATTTAAAAATTCCTTTGTGTTCTTTTTGTTAAGTTGAGATAGTCATGACAGATATTTCTTTTTGCCAATATATCAAATTTTGTATGGAAAATAACTAATTGTATCTGTGTCCCAGAAATCATTTTCCACTAAGTTCCCCATTACAAAATCACCTCTCAAGGAAGTGTGTTAATTCCAGATCACATGACCTGCTCCACATGATGTCATTTCCTCCTGAAGAAAAGCGTAGAAGACTCCAAGGCTTTCTGAGTTATTTAATATAAAGTAGTGTGTGAGTCAAGTGTGGATTTATCACGTCAACAGGTTTACCACAATAGCTTTATAAATAACTTTCAATTTCAATTTTACTCAATTGTATATATAATATTCAGAAGAATCTTTGTGTAAAAATGCCATGTGGTGTTTGGTTATAGGCGGCCATGTTGATTTTCGGCCTGAAAACATCAAGAATGTGAACTATGATACAAAAAGTCTCGCTGTTATATATATTAATATATATATTGACCCAGCCATATTTTTTGTCTCTACTTCCTCATCCTGCTTCATTTTAAAGATACAAAACGCACTGTAATTTCAGTTTTTTTTAATTAAATATTAACTTTTCTGACACAGCAGTATATAACAAAGTTAAAAGTAGCTCAACTTTCACTTGCTACAACAATAAAAAAGCTTCTAGCACATCAGTAGCAATAATTTCATCATTCAACCCACCCTAAAAGCAACCATTCAGCTGTAAAATAAGTGCTTTTCACACTGCAGGTGCATTTTGCTGGTAATGTCTGCACTGACTGCAGGACTTTTACTTGTATTGCTGTATTTCAGTACTGTTGTATTGCTGCTTTTCCTTCAGTAAAAGCTCAGGATGCTTCTTCTGCTGATTACAGCTTCAGAGTGTTGGCTGTAAATCACAGTAAGAACACTTCAGTGATCATCCACAAGAACGCAGACGACAGGGTCAAACTAAAGTGGAATCAAATTCTAATACAGACAGCAGAGTTGTTGGAACTGTATCGCAGCTGAACTAACCTGCTGCACTGTTCAGGAACATACAGAAAAAAACAGAATACACTGTAGAAATAATACAGAAATAAGTTTCTCTTCATTTAAAGTGAGTTTCGAGGGGAAACAGGCGCAGCAATTTGCAGATCTGACAGGAGTAATAACAAGAAAACATTGCTTTCCACTATAAAAACTTCTTAAAACCATATATTTTTATTATAAAATTAATTATTCTAGCAAATACAATATCAGCACAGTGAATGCTAACAACATTTATGAGAATATAATAGAGGGAAGCAAGAATAAACATGAAATCATACATTTTAATGAATTTAAACAAGATTTTTAAAAGCAGCATAAAAAACTTTTAGATTATGAGTAGTAATAATAAACAGCGCTAACATGAAGTAGTTTCTTTTATTTCTAGCAGTGTTCAGCAAAATCACATGAATAACTAAAGAGCAAAGCTGACATTTAGTATTCTAATCTGTAAAGGAAGATATACTGTTTGTAGCAGTACACTGACTTTTCCACCTTTAATATTGTGTTTTTGCAAAACACAATCGTACATTATTTGTCTCCATAAGTGGACAATAAGTGTGCGTGTGATAAAATTACTAACACGATCAAATATTTATACTATTTCACCAAATACATTGGGGCGGAAAATGACGAGTTGACTATTTTTGTCTAAATAAGGCTTCAGTTTTGTGTCTCTCTCACTGCGTTGTGTATCAGTGTGGAGCTGCGACAAAGTGACGGATATTTGTCATCGTATGAGGAGGCAGAGAGCTGAATTATTGAAGGCCTGTTTTTCATCAAGGTGAAATTAAAGCAGCACACACACACACACACACACACACACACACACACACACACACACACACACACACACACACACACACACACACACACACACACACACACACATTCACTCAGCAAATTACTTCTGTGGAAAACCTGGTTCGGACACAAAGTCTAAAATGAAACAGGCTATTGCTTCAGTGTGTGTGTGTGTTTACCACACCGTATCATATTTCTCATCTACCTCCATACTGTTGGATTACAGAGCAGTGATCTGCAGTCACGCTCACTTGGTTTTCTCTGTAAACTGCCAAAGAGACGAGATGTTGAGAAACCCACTGTTTGAAGTGCAAGAATAAGACCTTAGATACGTCACCTGTGTGTGATGGCATCAAATAAATTATTACTTTGGTAATTATCTAAGAATTCAAAATCTTTCTCGTAATTCCTCAAGAAACTTCTCAAGATTCGCAGCAATTTTCGAAACCAAACGTGTCTTAAAACAGAAGTTTGTGATGAACAGACAGTATGTGGTGGAGAGACATATTGTAGGCACCATTTCAAGGACCTATGGTGCCACCTAGAGGACGATCAAATAAAACAAATGAGGATCTCTGTCTAACTGCTTCTGCATATACGGGATCAAAATATAATTGAGGGACTTTTTGCAGCACAGTTGACATTTTTGCTGTTTTCAGGCCTAAAATCAACATGGCCGCCTATTACCAAACACCACATGGCATTTTTACACAAAGATTCTTCTAAATATTTTAAATACAATTGAGTAAAATTGAAACTGAAAGTTATGTATAAAGATATTGCAGTAAACCTGCTGACATGCCATAAATCTACTTCAACACTACTTCATATTAACTCAGAAAGCATTGTTTAGTTAATTAGAAGGTGGTTGTTTTTAAATTTGGATGGTTATTTAGTTGACTTTTTAGTGATATCCAGTCATTTTTTTTTATCAAGAAGTGATTGTTTCCATAATAATTAATTATGGAATTTGTGAAGATGTGATCATAATGAACATAAAATATTCCTTTTTTTTTTTTTTTACCTTTAATGAAAACATATGCAAGATTTATCCCATGGACATCAAAAGTCCCTCAGTTATATATTGACCCATGCAGTGATTCTTTCTGAAATGATGAAGAAACTACACTGGGATGCAACTTATACGGCAAAAAGACTCTCTGCTGAGGTTGCATGTATTTATTGTAAGAACACTTTCCCCTGGATTTAGGAGATGAAAGGGAGTTGTAGTTTTGCTGATACAACAAAGCCGCATAATGTAATGATGAAACAACTGAATTCTGGAGCTTAAATCCTAAATGTTAAAGGCATCTCTGGATTAGAAATAGAAGTGAACAAAATAAATAGCAAACCTTCGTTGCTCTATACAGCTGCAGGTTGATAAACAGATTAAACTGACAACATTACGTCTGGTTTCTCTCTCTGATATTATATTTAATAAAAGAGTTGTTTGGGTGTTTCAGAAGCTCTGCAGTTTCATTTTGCTGTCTAATATATGTTGTTCTTTTCTGCTCCTCCACCGTTCACAGTTTTATTTAAGCACTTAAACTTGTGTGGTTCAGAGCTGACAGGAAGATGAAAGGCATCTCTGCAGAAGCCGCACACGAATAAACGTCAACAGGAAGTCAAAGTCCATGAGAGCACGTTACTCTTACAAAGCTCTATGCAGACTGTAGGCGCCATTCCTTATCTAAATATTACGACTGAAGCAGCTTAAGTGCAATTTGAAGGAACAAATCACATAAAATTTTAAGGCTCAGTGCATTTATTAGTATAAATAATAAAAATATGGAAAGTATCTAACTAAAATAGAAAATATAAAAATATTTTGCATTTGAGGTTTTTCTCTCGCCCATCATATATGAATTGACAAACCCTAAACGTAATGCCTCATGATTGTGAGCATCTGCCAACCAGTCATTTGTAGTTTAGATCCACACCTGACTTTACCTTTGACCTTTGGATGCAAAGTGTCATCTTTTGTGCTCATCTGACTCAGCAAATTAACTCTAGAGCTCTGGCCAAAGTCTTGCTTGTGAGATCGCGGTGACTTTCAAGCGACTCACTGGTGGCAGGCTGCCGATTTAAGCCGTGGTATCAGTTATTTCCACCACACATGATCCACTATCAGTGTGTTATTATTTTTCAGATCCTCTTTTCTTAGACACGACAACTTCACAGCACCAACTAGCACACTGAAAAGAGCAAGTGCTAACGACAATTTGGCCTGTCCGGTAAAACAGCCTTCAGTCGTTTTAATGGTCGTGCTCGCCTCCCTGCATGCAATATTCTAATTAACCAGTTCAACCTCACATGGTTTTACAGAGGCACCATCACTTCATTCTGGGCTAAGACTGTTGTCTTACCAACATCCAGAGGAGAATGATAATCAGGCGCACATGTGTGGAGATAAGTCTGATTATATGAAACTACTGCAATCTTTGAAAACTGACGTCTAACCAGTCCACCTAAATGGTTGTGGCAGGTGTGAAGAAATTGCCTCCAGACATTCATCAGATGTTACGTTTACAAAAATGTGACAGAAAACCTAAAAGGATCACAAAGCAATTGCAGGACTTTTTTAAATCATAGTTTTACATTTTTTGCTAGCCTAGCTGCGCTAGACCCAGCTCTTAAGACACAAGGGTCTAGGAACGCTCGACAGGGAGGGAGGCGGGCTAAAAGGTTGTCTTTCAAATCACTCTGCAGCAATTGGGTAGGTAAACAACCAATCAGCGCAACGAATAGGCTGACATAGTTCCTAGAGTTCCGGATTGTGGCTAAGTCCCATTAGCTTCCCAACCAGCGGAGCCAACTGGTACATTAAGGATTTGCCATATCCCGTCGGCATAAGTCCAAATACGTCTTTCTTCTCAATGAAACACTTCAGTGCCGTCCTTTGTTTATCTTTCAAGTTGAATTTTAGCTTCAAATCTTTAAGGGCTGTGGCCAAAGCCGAGTCGAAAGATAACTGTTTATTGTGCGCCGGTTGTTTCTGTCAGAATCGTCGCGCCTCTGTCGTCACTTAGTTACGCCTGCCTTCTGACTCTACACTTCATGGTGATTGGTCCGGCCAGTTTTAGGAGAATCCAACCTCGAGCCTTATGGAGGGTAACTAGACCCACCCTGGCAGAGAATTAAATTCGTTGCTGTGGGTTGTCTAGCGCGGCTAGGCTACATTTTTGCTGTTTTCAGGCCTAAAATCAACATGGCCGCCTATAACCAAACACCGTATGGCATTTTTACACAAAGATTCTTCTAAATATTATATATACAACTGAGTAAAATTGAAAGTGATTTCTAAAGATATAGTAGTAAACCTGTTGACATGCCATAAATCCACCCTTGACTCACACACTACTTTATATTAAATAACTCAGAAAGCCTTGGAGTCTTTCCAGTCTTTTCTTCAGGAGGAAATGACATCATGTGGAGCAGGTCCTGTGATCTGGAATTAACACACTTCCTTGAGAGGTGTTTTTGTAACAGGTAACTTAGGTGAAAATAATTTCTTGGACACAGGTATAATTTGTTATTTTCCATATAAAATTTGATATATTGGCAAAAAGAAATATCTGTCATGATTATCTCAACTTGACTCAACTTGAAAACAATTATCAGACAGCTGTTGAGTTTAAGCAACTACAACAACTTTAGGATTATAGTCAGATTTTTGGTTATGGTTAAAAACACTCACATGAGGGTAAAGTTCTTCCTGTGTCACCTGGCTTCCTCTGCTGTGGTCATAATTTCTACAGTCAATAAAGGACTTTGTCATTCAAACAACTGATTCTGTTGGACGGTTGCACAAAGATGACCTGTCAGAAAAGCAAACTGCCAACACTTATGAAAGTTTCTCAACAAGTGTTTCATCGCTGTAAATGCAGTTTTCTGCTTTCTTTAAGTAGCTTTGGATCCTTCTTACAACTTAAATACATTTACACTGAAATATATTCTGTCACTTTAATATTCTAGCAGTCTTTTGCACCATTTTAAATTGAAAAATATTCAGTATTAAATATAAATTTGGTATCTTTGGGACCTCTGTTAGAATTTAGATCTCTGCATGAATTTGTGTTGACTGACAGGCAGGCCAATTAAACTGGTTTAAAAGAAGGATCTGGGATGCCATTGATTTAGGCTGAGGTTTCTGGGGGCATTTAAAGTGAAACTTTATGCAACAATCCAAGATGGTCAGCTTTTGACATGCTCAGTCAAAAAAAACCTGAACTTGACAAAGACTAGACTAAGTTAGAGCATCTCCAAAACAGCAGATCATCTTGGTTTGTGCAGATGTTGGTAAAAGTGGTCCAAGAAAAGACGATGTTGGAACAGGTTAGAGGATCATGACGTACCAAAGCTTATTGACGAGCATGGAGTACAAAGTCTGATAACATGTGATCTGATTCCACACAAGAGCCGCTGTAGTACAAATTGTTGAAAACTTTAATGCTGTTTTTTTTATAGAAAGGCATCAGAACGCACAATGCATTATGGCTTCGAACATGTGGACCTGCAAAGCTGCGGCTACTGGGACTATGTGTGCATTATAACTGGACAATGGAGAAATGGAAGAAGGTGAGTTGAGTTTTATTTCACATCATATGGATAGCCAGGTGTGTGCACATCGTTTATCAGGAGAAGTAATGGCAGCAGGATGCACTGCTTCCAATGGAGGCAGTCTGAGGCTCTAGACAATGTTCTGCTGGGAAATCTTGGTTCCTGGCATTCATATGGATGCTACATTGGTGCTACATAGCAAAGTAGCATCCATATGTTCCTGGCATTCATATGGATGCTACTTTGCTACGTAGCACCAACGTAAACATGGTTTTAGACCACTGCCACTGCTGACACACTGCAAACACGGTCCAGGAATGGTTTGAAGAACAGGACAAAGAATTCAAACATCTATGTGATTTGAAGTCTGATCCAGACGTCCAGACGATCTATAGGTTCTGCTGCTAATTTCTGAGATGTTTGGGAGTCCATACCTTGATGAGTTCTTAACCCTTTGATGCAAAACATCAGTCAAACGATACCCTTATTTCATTAAATATGAATCACTTTTGGCACATGTTGTGCATCAAAGTGTTAAGGAAGTGGTTTTAATGTTGGTTGACTCTTGTATACAATCTCACACATGCGTCGACGTTTAAACAAACAAATTGTGCCCAGTTTATTCCATTTCCCTAATATTTAAATGAACTTTAGAACTGTTTAACTTATGGAGATGAGGAGCAGCATATCAAGAGATTATAAATCAGTCATCAAACATTAACTTTGTACATAAACTGCAGCAGGAAGATGAAAGGACTAATAGTATGAAGTGGATAATCATCAAAGGTGATAGTGATTATTAGCTCTGAATGAGTTTATAACCAGCAACAGCTTTAAACAGGGCAAACGGCAACCGATCAGTACTTCTCTGTTTAACACTTTACACCCTTCAGAGTTTCTATTCTCACGCTCTCTGTTCTATCAACAGTTTTTCATCCTGGCCGTAAATCGCCCTCACACTTTTTATATATGCATGTTTTCATTTTACACTTTCAAGCTCTGTCATCTCATCTCGGCTTCTCATTTCCTGTAAGCATCGGTGCTCTCAGTTTTAGACAGGAAGTGTCAGGTCTGCCCTGCCCCTGTCGCTGCCGCTCCTCTCTCAGGCTTATTCTCTCTCACGCAAACAAAGTGTGAGCAGCGCAGAGAGGAACTGTAGTTCATACTAGGGTTCCTTCTCCTCGACAAGGAGCCATCCTCCCTCTCTGCCTCTTCTCTTCTGTCTTCCTCTCCTCAGATGACCCGTTTGGCAGCCACTTGCAGCCGAGACACATCATGAGCTTACGAAAACTAAGTGAGTACCATGTGTGTGCTGGTGTGAGTCTGTGTGTAGAGCAGCTACCACTTGTGCTACTTACAACAGGCCTGAGTGTGAGCAGTTACGTTAACCAGAGACAGTGCCCTGTTAGTTTGGCAATGTTGTCGTGATTATGATTGCATGCAAAAATCAGCTGACTTGCTTCATAATAAATAAAGTCCATTTCAAAGACCTTTAAGTCAGTTAAGTTACATCTTGTTTTAAAATTTCTGCTTCTCTGTTGGATTAAAGCTAAATTCAGGGTGCGTGATTTCCAGCACAAATGCAAATGCAAAGAAAGTACCTTAAATTCCTCCTAAAACTGACACACACAGGCAACCAAGCAGAACCATGCACGTGCATACACTGAAACGCACACACAAATGCACATATATACACAAATACGACTCACTTCATCGCTAGAACTGAATACACAGATTTGTTTCATCAAAACACAGGCTCTGTAAAAGGCCATTTGCTGAGGCTTGCAACTGCACAGAAATAGAACCATTTGTTTCTTAAAGCTGTATTAATAGCAGGTTCCTTCTTCCTCTTGATGGAGTCAGATCAAGCAGAAAACACAACATCTGATCTATTAATATCTCCTTATAGAGTTGTTATGGAGGACATACAAGCAAACAGCTACAAATACAAGAAACCGGCAGACATGAAGCCACATCTACTTTAAACTCTGTCTTATAGATCTTCTTTCATCTCTTTGGCTATTGTTTCCACCTATACCAAATTTCTACTTTTCTGCAATTCTCCTGATACTTTTAAACGGTTTAAGACACAGTTCACTTCGGTACAATTTTGATTTATCAAGGACAATTGTATCTTATCATGGATGCCTCTTGAAAACCCAGTTAATGTGTGGAATAAACGTGTTTCTATATTCTCCTGAGAACCGAGGAAAAAAAAAATATGCCAGTTGAACCTGTTTTATGGTTTCCTGCCTTTCTGGAGCTAAAACAGCTCACAATTTAGAATTTTATAAAAGAAATAAAAGTATTTTAGATTTTACAGTATGTCCACTGTAGAGGACAACAGAACGACTTTACTGTAAAAAAAAACAAAAAAACTGCAACACTTTGAAACCAAAATAGGCCGACAAGAAAACAACAAAGTCAACCCATTTTCTAATCCTCAACTATGTGGTACAGAATTCTCTCAGTTCTGTGTCCCACATGAGTGTAAAATTTAAGAAGTTGAACAAAACATAGCTATAAATAACTATGTAAAAAAATTCCCGCAATTACATGTTTACCCACCCATATTTTTGGTCTCTACTTCCTCATCCTGCTTCATTTTATAGTTACAGTACAGAACACACTGTAATTTCTGTATTTTTTGTACATAGTAACAGCAGCCCATTACAAAGTTAAAAGTAGCTCAACCTTCACTTGCTACAAGAATAAAAATGATTCTAACACATCAGTAGCAACAATTTTATAATTTGACCCACCCTTAAAGCAATCATTCAGATGTGCAGCAAATGCTTTTGACACTGCAGGTGCATTTTGCTGATAATGTCTGCACTGACTGCAGGACTTTTACTTGTATTGATGTGTTTCAGTATTGTTGTATGGCTGCTTTTTCTTCAGTAAAAGCTTGTAATGTTCTTCTGCTGCTGATTACAGCTTCAGAGTGTTCACGTCCCATGTGGTGTTTGGTTGATTTTAGGCCTGAAAACACCAAAAATGTCAACTATGAAACATGTCAAATCTGTTACAAAAAGTCCCACAGTTATATACTGACCCATGAGAGGACAGTAGAGTAGAATAGATGTTCTGAGTGTCTCATGAAAGATCCCCCACCTGAGCCAGTCCTAACTACAAGCTTTACCGAAAAAGAAAAGTCTTATGTCTAACTTTATAGGCAGAGAAGATGTCTGCCTCCTAAACCTAAACTGGGAGCTGATTTCACTGGAGAAGATACCTGAAGATTGTACAGATGTTGTCTTTCAGTCTTGGTACCACATCCTGACCCTTCTTCCTGTTCCCTTCTCCAGGTTTCAAATGGTTCGGCAGCCTGACCAACCTCACTTTTCGCCGCTCCACTGAAAAATCCGACTCCAAGTCGAAGTCTGGAGCCGGAGCAGGATGTTCACCTGGAGATGACTGCGATGGTGGGTCCATCTTAACTCCGGTGTCTGAGACGTCCCTGGACGACATGGAGGCGATGCGTCCTCGCACTGCCAGCTATGTTCGCTCCAGTGAGAGCTACACTCATGTGGGCACGCTGCCACGACTGCTGATGAGGAAGAAGGACAGGAGCAGTAAAGGTAAAGCTGCAGAAGTCATGATCAACACTGAAGTGATATTACTTCCGCCTGGCCAGTATCTCTAGAGGCATTGGGGAAATATCTGATACCAAGCTGTGTTTAGTGTTTTATCTGTTCTGTTTGTTGTGCCCTTCTTCTCCAGGATCCAGCAGCAGCAGCAGCAGCAGCAGTAAGAAGAGTAAAGACAAGAGCAGCATCAGCAGGAGTCAAAGCCAGCGACCTGCAGGGGAACAAAGCCACAGATATCTGCTCTCAGGTGGAGGTGAAGATGCAGTGAAAGCTGACAGTGGGCTCAAACCAAACTTTCCCAAGACACTGCCAGAACCTGAAGCTGAACTTAAAGCCTCAAACATCCAAAACAGCATCTGTGAAGCTGCTTGTGAGGATGTGTCACCATCTGCTGGTTCAAGTGCAGAACTCCAGGCAGGCGGTGACCTGAACCTTGGAGTCATGGAGGAGGCTTCATCAGCTGCACTGAGTCCCGGGGATGATGGAACTCTGGAAGTTGACGGGCCTGTTTCTGAGCTAAAGGAGGAGGCAGCAAACAAAGAGCTGACAGAAGGAGCAGACAAAGAAAACCACGAATCTGACAGGTGGGCTTTGTTCTTGGAAAATTTTATCAACTTTCCTGTAGCGTCTTATTTTCTTTCTCTCTTTTGAAATTATAAAGAATGAAAATTTGGGCAGAGGAGAAAAGTGGTTAGGAACCATTTAAGTTGATAGGTTGAAGGGATGGAGCTGTACAGCTGCATAATGCTGCTTTAGAGTGATATATAGAGAGTTGTATATCCATAAATGTGTTGCAGAGGCCATATTTTTCAGCAGAAACAATGCTTATACTCTTAATACTTTGAGCAGATCTTTCTAATAGTGTCTCTGATTTTACTTATTTTGGATGAAGAATTTCCACAATTTTTCAGTAGTAATTTCACTGTAGGAGTAGTCGTTGTACTTTGGTTAAAGTAACAATACCACAGTGTAAAAATGTCATTACAAGTAAAAGCTAGCATGTTTACGAAAAGCGCAAAAGATTTTAGCATTAAAAACATTTTAAAAAGTCTCATTGGGCAGAATTTCAGAGTAATGTACTAGTTTATATTATTAGATTAGAATTATTGATATATTAATGTGTAAGTCAATTAATTTTTAAAAAATAAGATTTTAATGTTTTTATCATCTGCTGCACAATTTGTAAGTTTTCTTCTAGGGATCAATAATGTTTTATCTTTATCAAATAGTGATAGATTCAAATTTATTTAAAATTAATATAATACAGTATTATTAGGCACGTCTGATGATATCAGCCCACTGATATTATCGGCCAGATATTGGCATGAAAATGTAATATCGGTCGATATCATTAGCATTTTTTTCCTATCATGAAAACCAATAAAATAATGCCAGGATTTCGCCGGCATGTACCAGCGCACAAATGATAACATCATCAACTATAGACTTATAGAGATAGGGAGGCACAGTGAGAACTGCTATCTGAGACTATTATTTTTTATTTATTTTTTTAAAAAGGCATTTTTCCATAACTTAAGTTGAAGTAGTTTTCTTATTTTTCACAGACAATTTTTACACTTGGAAAGCCTTGTTGCATTTGAGAATGCATCCAATGGGGCATCACAATAAAATTAGGCCTGATCTGTTAATTCCATGACAGGAGATATGTATGTTACCTAAAAATAGTATCGGTATCGGTTGATATCGGAAATTGAGAATTGGACAATATCCGCATATCGGTTACTTACCAAAAAGCCAATATTGGACATCCCTAAGTATTACACATGTAAAGTAGCTATTAATAAAATTATCTATTAAATGTGATGGAATACAAACAGAAGTATTTATAAAGTAGCAGAAAGTAGTGCAGCACTTTCTTTACTTCATTGCTGTTGCTTCAGTAAATGGTCTGAACGTATTCTAGCTTAATGGCCTGCAGTCTTATTTTTTAGCTTTCTGTTTACATGTTGCGTATCTAAATCCATTTGTCTCAGAAAATAACCATAAAATGACTCTGGTCCTATTCGCAGCAGATAAAAACAGTTCACACTGATTAGATAATAGAGAAGTTTTAAAGGGGGTCCCCATAACAAGCAGCTCTGTTGTGTGTAAAGCCAGAGGGCGCAGACCTTCAGGTTCAGCTGAAGCAGTTGGATAATTCAGTTAGAGCTGACCTTGCTGAGGACAGGACTTGTCTTTAGGCGATGGCAGTGAAGTGAGACGATAACAGGATTCATTATTTCACTTTTTTTAAGGCAGCAGGTAACATCGATTCCTCGTATTGATCAGGTGCTGCCGGGAAGCTGCTGGTCTTTTGCTGGTTTGATGATTTCTCATTTTGCATTGATTTGTTCTCACACACAAGAGACCAACCGAGATACGCTTTTTTCTTCTTTTTTTTCCTGAGAGCTTATTGTGTGTGTTTCATAATGTCACGGCTGATTTCTCAACAAAATCAGTTAAAACATACAAACACCCCTCCTACTCCACTCCTTCAGCAGAGCAGACTGCATTTTCTCACTGTTTCCCATGACATGCCAAAGGCTCCCTGCCTCCACTATACCATGCATGATAGCAGGGTGTGTGTATCGTGTTACAGTGGGATTTGCAGTGCATGTGTGTGTGCATGCGTGGTCGTAGGCTGCGGTTGGCATGCAGAGGCTCGTATATGTGTGAGCGTGCAGCATCAGCCCATTAGTTCAGGACAGTGACCGTGGGAAATATAACTCCATACTCCAAGTTCAGTATGAACACTTCAAAGCGCTCTCTCTCCTCGGTCATTTCAACCCTAAATCACACACATTTTTCTTTCCATCTCTCAGCCCGACTGTCCATTTTCCTCCCATGTCAGTCCACGGTGCAGCTCTTCACTCCTTTGCCTGAGTTTTCTCTGCTTTTCTGGAAGTCCCTTTTCAGCTCAGACACCGTTGGTTGGTGCTTTTGGTGGCTGGTAAGACTCGGATCTGCAATGAAATGTTGTCCTCGTGTTTCTGGGGTAACAAGCTGAGCTGGCAGATAGCAGGTTTGGTTCTTCAGCCTCAGCATCCCAAATGGAGGAAAGCATGTCTACGCTTTAGTTAGGCGCTAATTTGAAAAGATGTAAGGTGGCGTTTTAACTCGTGTTGTGTTGTAGCAGGGCTGCACAGTGAAGTAGTGGTTAGCACTTTTGCCTTACAGCAAAAAGATCCCCGGTTCAAATCCCGGGGTGGGCCTGGGATCTTTCTGCATGGAGTTTGCATGTTCTCCCTGTGCATGCGTGGGTTTTCTCTGGGTACTTCGGCTTCCTCCCACAGTCAAAAATTATGCTGAGGTTAATTAATTACTCTAAATTGTCCGTAGGTGTGAATGGGAGTGTGATTATTTGTCTGTATATGTAGCCCTATGACAGACTGGTGACCTGTCCAGGGTGTCCCCTGCCTTCACCCGAGTCAGCTGGGATAGACTCCAGCACCCCCCGCGACCCTAGTCAGGATAAAGCGGTGTATAGAGAATGGATGGATGTGTCGTGGCAAGAGCAGAAACAATTCGTCAACTAATCCATCAAGAAAAAATGAATCAGCATGAATGGTTTAACCTCAGCTGTGATAGTTTGATGCTTATTGTGTGACATTAAAGTGCATGTTGCGGAGTGTTAGTCCAACAGTTTCAACCTGTCGTCTTGGATTGAGACATTTTTCTTTATTTTTGAAGATTTTATGAACAAAGCAATTCATTTGATCAACTGAGGAAATAACCTATTAAATAATAAAAATACATTTCATTTGTAATGCATTTTTCATTTAAGCAAAATCTCAAAGTGCTACATTAAAGATATGAAAGGATAAAAGCAAAACAAGCAGGTAAAACAGGAATAAAAATACAACTTTCAGGGACACTTTTAATTAAAAGCTTTGTTAATTTGCTTAACCTTTGTTACTAAACTAACTTAACTTGGTCTGAACCCAGCTCGCGTTCCCTATTAGTGGGTGAACAATCCAACACTTGGAGAACTCTGCTCACAGACAGGCACATTTTAAAGTAAACACTGACAGTGATCACACTTAAAATATGAATCTGAATGGAAAGTGTTGGTATCATTAAGACTGTCCTCCAAAGCGTGGCGTGTAAAGTGCTGGAACCACTGGAGCTCTACTGTGTTAGGATCTTCTTCCTATCTAAATCCAGCATGGTGTTTGCTTTCAGTGCCTCATGTATGATTAATGGTATATATATGTTGTGTTTTTGTATTTACATTTCACTTATTTTCCTGTCTCAGTGTTGACAGTATCGCTGCAAATGATGGAGGCTAATCGTAATCCTCTATTTGTACAGTCATATTTTGAAAGCAGAGTTTAAGCTCAGGAGCAGATCTGAAGGGAATGTGGAGCTCCTCTGCTGTGGGACCTATTAACATTTCCCAGCCCTCTGCCATGATGGGATGCTTTGATCTGACCTCTCTGTAGTCATGTGCAACACAGCTTTGCTCTGGGCCCTCGGAGAACCTTCATGCAATTGGGAGCTGCGCTGATTGATCTTAAAACTTGTCTGGGAGTGTAATTGCCCCCTTTTGCTCGCCCCTGCTTGGTATCACAAAGCTGCACAGCGGTACCCACAGTGAGGCTCCCAGGACTGCGGCACAGCGGGGTTTTGACACCGGATCGGGATCCATCATGAGTGTTAAAGTGTGAGTTATGGCGCCCGAGAGAGTTGAGAGGCCAGCTCCATATTCAGCAACCTAAGATGCTCAGTGGGGTTTGTTATCTATCTGTTTTCCATTAAGCTGGACTGCAGCAGTGTTTTTGCTCACTGGAGAGCCCTGCTAGCAGTCGTGGGAATACAAGCATATTTTTCATCTGTGGTAACACGCGCTGCACCTGTTAGAAGAGCAGATCAAACACAAAAGCCTCTGTATCAAAGCAGGTGTACACACAGTTTGGACAGAAGTTTACAGCCTTTTTTCCTGTTAGTGTACAGCTCAACATCTTCTTTCTTCTTTCTCTCTTTTCAGCCCCATGGAGCCGGCAGAGAACCACGCTGAATATGTTCAAGTAAGTCTGTTTAGTCCAGATGCGTTTGAATCTGTAAATGTCTTTATCGTCCTCAGTTCATACAAACAAAAACAGCAATCTTTATGCTTTTTTTTCTGCCCATAACAATCAAAATTTTCCTATTTTTTTAAATTTCATTGCTGTTTTCTGTCACACATACTCACACATTTAATACCTGACATGCCTGTAGATATTAGCTCTAGTTTTCTGCCTGAATGCTCAATTGAATTGGAATTTCCTCCCCTCTCCAATATTATTGAATTAGATTTTTTTTTTTTTTAATGTGAGCACTCAAATGTAATTATGGCTGATTATTATCCCTTAGTCCTCAACAGCTCTGCTCATTTCAGCAGGCTCACTCTGCATTTAGCCTAATTCAGGCTGCCATTTAGCTAATTAAATTTGGAGTGAAGCAGTGCTAATGTCGGCGCTGTGCAGCGAGCAGGTAGTCTGTGCTCCATCCAGCAGATGGAGACATCCACTGGAGTTGTGTCGAGATCAAGAGAGCGTGTGAAGCTGTGTGTGAAGCTGTTTCGTGACCTTGGAGATGGATAGTGAGGATTCCTGTATGCGCATAGATACTACAAAGAAACTCCTCCAGCAAGATCAAAAGTGGGGAGTGAGAGGAAGAAGCTGCAAAAGTAAGGGAAGAAAAAGGAAGAGGAGGGGGTAGGAAAGAGTACAGTGAACTGTTGAGCTCCTGGGATCGGTTTGACTATTGATTATACATCACAGGCGAGGTGGTAAAAGCCTTCTCCTATGACCCTGACCTGCATTCCCTTTGTAAAACAAATACGTCCGAGTTCCCCTGGCCACAACAAATTGACTACAGTTAAATCCCACCACTTTGCCTCCATTGTTAGGAACTTTATAATGTTGGAAGAAGCAGGTTATCTGTGACATCTGAGACACACTTAAAGACTCAAACTAGGGGTGTTAATGATTGACCGTTAATTGATTAATTGCCATTAATAATTTAACCGATTCAAAATATATTAACTGAAGTACATTTATGGTCTGGACAGTTCTGTCTTAGCAGCCATAAAAGACCACAGAAATGCTGTTAAATCAGTAGTTTTGTGATGATTTTTTTCAGTTATGTGGTGTTTAAATATTGTTTTTTGTGGATGCGTGAGGATGTTTTCTGTGTTTATGGTGCCAAGAACCTTGTGAGGGTTTAGCTAGCAAGGGACCGCCATGACAGAGACCTCTGTGGCTCATGAGGTCCATCCTGTTTTGTAGTGCATGTCAGGTAGCTGTGGTTTTATCGGCATAAGGCAAAATGGCCTGTGTACTCGTCTGCTTTAGCAATTAATACATTACTGGCTGAAAATATGGCATCAGAAGACTTCTGTATGCAAGTATATAAATAGTCATATTTTGGATTTTGTGTATTTGTCACTTTCTCATAACTGATAATGCTTTTTTTTCCAACTTAAAGTCTTTGTTTTAGCTCAGTTTCACTATAAACCACTGCTGTGTCTTATTGCCTATCAGTTTGCGTTTGCCAAGGCTGGGCCAAAGAACTGCGCCTTCAAATAAACAATTTTTTTGGGTTTATGACATGGTGACATAAAACAGAGCATTTCTCATTAGATTATTACTGGGATTTTTTAAAACATTTCTGCCATTATTATATTATAGTGAACATCTGATGCAAGGACGTCCTTATAAGTAGGACTAAAAAACATACAGAGGGTCAGTATATAATAACTGAGAGACTTTTGAAGTCTGTGGAAGATATCTTGCATGTATTTTTATTAAAATTCAGAAAAAAAATCGTGTTGTTTTTTGTTCATTATGATCATGTCTTTACAGATTCCATAATTATTTATTATGAAAACAATCAGTTATTAATCAAAAAGGACTGAATATCACTAAAATGTCAACTAAACAACCGTCCCAATTTAATAACAACCATCTTCTAATTAGCTAAACAATAATAAAATGAGCTGATTCAAGGATTGTTTTGCTTTTGTTTGTTTTATTAAGTTGAGATAATCATGACAAATATTTATTTTTTGCCAATATGTCAAATTTTATATGGAAAATAAATTATATCTGTGTTCCAGAAATCACTTTCAACTAAGTTACCCATTACAAAAACACCTCTCAAGGAAGTGTGTTAATTCCAGATCACATGACCTGCTCCACATGATGTCATTTCCTCCTGAAGAAAAGACTGAAAGACTCCAAGGCTTTCTGAGTTATTTAATATAAAGTAGTGTGGATTTATGGCATTTCAACAGGTTTACTACAATATCTTTAGAAATAACTTTCAATTTTACTCAATTGTATATATAATATTTAGAAGAATCTTTCTATAAAATTGCCATGTGGTGTTTGGTTATAGGCGGCCATGTTGATTTTAGGCCTGAAAACAGCGAAAATATCTACTATGGTACGTGTTAACTTTGTTACAAAAAGTCCCGCAATTCTATATTGACCCAAGACTACTCTCCTGCTGACATGAGACACCAGTTCTTTTCATTTTTGAAGTTTTTTTTTATTTTAAATAAGCCCGACATGTGGTTGACTGAATGCTTTTACTGCGACTTTTCACCGTATTTCTCACACCGTATGATCACACTTAGACACATCATTCAGATTCTGAAAGCTTCAAAACAACGTTGCTCTTTCCAGCTTTTAAACCCAAATCACCCACTTTTTCTCTCCCAATTTTAAACCCCCTCCCGCATGTCTTGTCACCCAAATTTGTGGGGGGTTTTTTCACTCCTCGTGCCTCTCGCACAGCAAAACAAACCCTCCCACCGCCGCCCAGCAGCCACCAGCCCCACCTGCCCCCCTGAAAGCTGCCGGCAGTCCCTCCATCACCCTCCATTTCTCTGAAACATTTATGACAGCTGATGTTTAAATCAGGAGTGGCCTCGCTGTTCCCTGTTAGAGAGGCGACTCGTGCACGCTCGCACACGTGTGAACATATTTACAGACATGTAGACGTGCGTAATATCAGAGCAAATCAGACAACACAGGACACACAAACCAATCTGATCTGAAGGCACTCAAAGAAAACAAGCAATCAGGAACCAAAGAATTCCAGACTATTTTTTGAGCTTTATCATAAAAAATCCATCATCGTTCAGTATTCATGGACACACATGGCGAGCCAAATAGTATGTATACAGTTTTTTGTTTTTGTGACTTCTAGTAAGAGGGAGAAAAAAACTGCTAAAAAAAGGTTTATGGTCGGTGGGGAAATAACAGTTCAATCAATCTCAGTTTAAGCGTGAGTTTATTTTTTAATAGCGCCGTGTCTGTGTGTGGTTTCCTGCTTTATGATTGTGTGCGTTTATTTTCGCCTGCAGCCCAGCCCTGCTTTGTCTCCTGTCCTGTTTAGTGGTTTGGTTGTACTTTGATGGGAGGGGCAGGAGGGGGAGGCGGTTCATATGAGGTTTATTAACATATGTTTGGCACGAGGCTCGCCACCCTGATCTAGGAAAAATGTCTGTGTGGCGGTGGGCTCAGCTGCAAATCTGTGCGTTATTGCATGTTTGATTATGTGAATGGTTTAAATTTCCAAAATCTGTATGTGTCTGTGTGCTCCGTGATTAAATTAAGGCAGTGCCCTGTGGGGGCATGTACGTGTGTGTGCGACTATTACAGTAGACTGAATTAATGTGGGGCCTCTTAAATGAGAGACAGTGGAAGCTGCCAGGGCTGCTTCACTTATTGTTCTTTCTCCTCACAGACAGACTGACAAAGACACAGAGTTGAAGTGTTTCATTAATCATTTCATTTGGTCTCCAAATTAAAAAAAAAAAAGGCCAAGATATACAGTATAAATTTTGACCAAACCCACAATGAGTGTGGTATTTAAGAGTTTTCCATTGTTGTAAATTCTGTCTGTTTGCAGCTCATTCGCCAGTTACAATGAAAAAGAGTCTACAGCCGTAGAAGCTCTGAGATGTGTTGATATACTGATGTTAAGCAGCTGTTTGAATGTTTATGGTGTTCACTGTCTTAATTCAGGATGCTGGCATGCCAGCTTTTGATAATAATTACTACAGATCGTGTACAGCTGAAGTCGATGGGGATTAGAGTAGTTGTGTTGGCATTTGTTGTGTCTAAAGTCCCTTCAATTTTTAACTGATGATGAAAAAGGTTCTAAGAAGTAAACATGCATATCTTTACCAAATATAAAGGGCATATCTTATACATTTACAGGTTTATAGTTTATTGTTTGACTCTGCTAGAGTCCTTTAATGGTAAAAAAAAAAAAAAAAGCACATTACTGTCCTCAAATTGTACATTATTGTCGCAACTCTGACTGAAATTCTCTGTTTTAGCTCTCCTCTCTTTAAGGTCTCCCTCCCAAAAAGCCTACTCTGTTCTGATTGATCAGTTGGTTTGGAAAAAGAGAGGCAATGCTGGTTACATACCATAACCCCAGATCAGGTAGTATAGGCATGCAGACGTGACAGAATTATTTTTTGTGGGTGGCCAAACTGGTGTTATGCTAATGCATTAGATGATGATGTCAATAAGTAACAGAAGAAAAGCCTGGACTTCAAATGAAGCATTTCAGGCAGGTATGAAGAGTCGAAATATCTGATTTTGGTATGGGCTTTGGGTATTGTAAGTTTTGCTTGCACAAAAAGTTACATAAAACACTAAAACAAAGAGAAAACTTGACGCGGACTCTTTAATGGCAATCGGTCCAACACTTGGTGAGGCATTGTACTTCAAACCGTAAAGTTTAGAAGCACTTAATGAAAAGGGGATCACCAAAGTCACTTGGCTTCATTTTCTGGGCAAAGCATTTTATCAACCCATCTCGTAGCTGTTGAGACATTTTGGTGGAAAAGTAAAAACTTCATGGGAATTTTCCAGGAGCTGTTGGGACAAAATGGTGGACCTACTTGCCAGATATTACCATAACTAGAACTCACTAATGCTGCTTTGTTTTCAACTTTCTGTGACACATTGTCCTGCTGCTGCTGATGAAGAGCGAATGGTCTCCACATGCAGGATAGAGGGAAACGTGCATTGAAAGAGGAACTTTCTATCCTGTAAAGCCCTTTGAATTGACTTGAATTGAATGGAATTGAATTGAATAGAGCTGAATTGAAAGAGAACTACTGCCCCAGAGACTCCTTTTTGGACATTCGCTTCTCAAACTGCACTCTCAAAAATATCTATTGAATTGAACCAACACCTCTGACGGTTTTAGCAAAAACCTTCGATATTCGCTGCAAGGTCATTGTACTCTCAGGTGTTTCAATTATTTTGTCCATCCCCCTCAAGGTCAGTGTGCTCCTGCCATTAAGCTGCACATGAAGCCGAGAACAATGACACTTTGGTCTCTCTTCAACTGTATGAGACACCGCTTTATTCACGCCAAAGACGTGTCTAGTTGCTACAGCAACATGTTTGTGTAAGGTTTAGTCATTTTAATGCGATTAAAGCACGACAGCTGATTTTAAATTGCACTATTTCACACCTAAATGATTATTTTGCAACACATTTGCACGGACAGAGTCGCAGCCTTCCCGGCACAGCGTCCTTTCTTTCCCTTTCCCTGTATCATTATTGCTGGCTGATGTTTCAAACAGGCTTTGAAACACATATCTGTGGTTCAATACGGCTTAACCAGCCGGCGTGTAGGGTCCAGCCTGTGAAAACACACTGATGGCAATCAGAGAGACACACACAGACACACACAGGTCATTAGCTGTACCCTCCTAAACCCCGGTGGGGCCTTGTCTTTGTTTTTAGACACGCACATGTGCACACGTAAAGATGTGTTTGCACATATAATCTTGATCTACCCCCAGTGTATCTCTTTTCAACTCTCACACACACACACACGCACACATTTTCCTCTTTCATCTCACACACACGCTCACACTCTTTCTATCTCTGTGTGCCTCTCTCTCGCACAGACACACACTTTCATTAGTGGGATGCTTCCAGGCACATGTAGGGATTCTCCATTGTGCTCCCTATCAGCCTGCAGGATGGAGCTCACTAATTAATATTTAACTGAAGACCGCCTCCAAGCAGGGGAGGAGATGTGGAGATAGAAGACTGGAAGGAGGGGAAAGTGGAGCGACGGCCGTGGAGGAGAAGGGAAGGACAAGGAGGGGAGAGTAGAAAGACTGAAAAGGATCAGGTGAGGAGGAGGCTGGAAGAAGGAGGTTAGACTATTGATCAGAGGGATAAGAAAGAGGGAGAGACGAGGGGAGGAGTGCTGCGATAAGAACGGCTGGATTTAAAAAGCACAGAGAGAACGAGTTGAGGGATCCAGGAATGCAGAAGAGAGAAAGTATAAGGTTCAGTGAATGGATGACAGGGAGAGGAACAGAGAAGAATCTGACAAGGAAAAGAATTTCAGGGCAACTCAGGAGCAAGATACACATTTTCTGACAGAAGCGCTTATTGCAAAATGCAGAGAATAAAAGAAAGATAGACGGATTTAAGGGGAAGCAGTTGTGGGAACAAAGTTAGAATGAAGTGAGGAAGGAAAAGAACAAGACAGACGAAGCCGGGGTAATGAAGTGTAGAAGACGCCAAAGTAAGAGAGACTCTTTCGTGTTTCCAGGCACAAAATTGGATGAACTTCCAGCCATTTTTCTTTGAACCTGTTACTGTGGAGAGTTCAGTCTGTTACATTAACATGCCTTAAATGATGTGGAACTGTGAGGCTAGATAATACAACCTACAGTACACAGTGTGTTATGATGAACATTAGCCTCCTAAAATGTTCCATGAGGTGAAGTATTTTGAAAACACTGGTGCATGATGTTGGATATTTTTTGTTGATTCATGTCGGATATGTTTGTCTTAATAAAATACAGTAAAAAATGGAAAACTGTTGGACTGGGACAGAGGATGGTTGGCTGTTTGGTTGGTCGCACTACTGGACTGAGGTTGTTGGTTGTTGTTAAGTTTTGTGGCATTCAGGCAGTTCTTATTTTTAATCAGTTGTTTGCTTCCTAAATGCGTCTGCCATCATAAAGTGATAATTAAGCCAAATATGCCGAATCTCATAACTGCCTTGAGCAAAATTTCACTTTTTTTGGGTGATATGACATGTTGATTGTTGAGCTATGATTATTAAACTTCTACAAAATACACAGCTGACTCTATGACTCGGCGTCAATTAGTTTGGAAACCGATTTCAAGAAAACAGACTGTAAATCTTAAATAATTTAGACAGAAGAGGGCATTTTAGAAAGTTCTCTGGCTCACCTGGTAAAAAGAGGCATAGCTCCCAGTTTGGGTCCTATCTGTAGACTAGAAAAGCTCAAATCATTGTCCACAATAACTCAAAAATTTGAAGCTATTATAGAAAAAAGGAGAGGAAAGCTTTAAGGTGATGTGCTGTTGCTCCAGGAAAGCATTTCCAGAGAGCACAGGTGGCAGAAGCAGCTAAATGTGGCTTTGAGTTGTTGCATCATGAACCTTACTTACTTGACCTGCACTGTCTGACTTCTGTTTCCCAAACTGAAATCCTACTTGCATCAATCAATCAATGAATTGCGTGTCATGCCATTCAACGCAGATGATCATTTCTCTCCATCTAATCTGATTTTTTGCTTTCTGAATTGTGACTGTTGCCCTTTCCATGTGTTGCCATGATGTCAGCCCATTTATCATTTTCATTCTCTGTCTGCCTCGTCCTCTCTTCCCATTAATTATTCCAGTTGAGGATCATCTGGAGGCTCAAGATGTGACCTTTTTCCACAAAGGGGATAGTGGCACATGAACATTAAAAAACTGAGTGTATTGAAGTTGAAGAAACGTCTTTCTCCTGTAATGTTTTCTGGTGAGGCCAAGAACATTTTGAAGTACCCAGGTAGCAGAAACAGCCGAATGCGGTTTTAAACTGTTGCCCCATGAGCCCTACTCACCCATCCTGGCACCACATGACTTCTATCTGTTTCCAAAACTGAAATCTCACTGGTGTAGTCACCATTTTCAGAGGGATGATGAGGTCATGCATGCTGTTGAGGAGTACTGGGAGGATAAAGATGCGACCTTCTTCCAAGAAGCCTGAACATCAGTGGACCAAGTGCATTAAAGTTAAGGGAGATAGTGTTGAAAAATAATGCAAAAACAATCTTTCTGTGACATATACTGGTGAGGCCAAGAACATGTTGAAGTACCCTCGTCTCCACTTGATTGGTTCAGTTCAATATGAAATCATGGTCGTGTTTGCAGAAAGTCTGTTCCTCCCTTTGCTAAAAATAATCCTGGAAGGCCTTCTCATGTAGCGGTTTTCTCCATATAAATGGTGATCGTTCAACCAATGACAATTTTGTTGGATGAGAGGCAATCAATCAACCCATCGACCACAGCCCTGAAAATGAGTTCATTTAGTTCTGCAGGAGATCCATGTTGTTAATGTTTTAGTAAATTCAGTTAGCTGTAAGCTGAGGACATGGTTTGTCTTAGTTGCTAGAGAAAATGTAGCCAAAAGAGAGCGAGTTTTGCTCTTTTTGTGTCTGTTTGACTCAATTCCATTCATCTGAGGATGCAAAAGGACACTGGGATTCAACTTTGAGCTTTCAAACGATATTTCAAGCCAAAGCAAGGACAGGATGTGCTTCTATTAGTGGGATTCTTTCACTTGTGCTAATCAAACTTTTAAAAAAAAGGAGCCAGAAACTCTACATTTATGGTAGTAGGCAGAATATAAAAAGTAAAAAGTATCAATTTGCGGAGTGGCTATTAGCTAATGCACTTTAAAATCAAGTACGTCCTGACGCTGCCAGCTTTAATGAGGCGCTATAGAAGACCATCTTTTTATAACTCTGCATCACCCATGCTGTCACATGTTTGTTTTTTCCACATGTGTTTAGGGTGGCATGTGTTTATGTGTGTGGTGCAGCAGCCAGATGTAACACACAGTATGTTATGATTGTTTTGCCGCCGCATTACAGAGGATTGAGGGAAGGAAAGCGCAGGGCCTCCCTCTTATGAGATTATTTGCGTCCCCGCTGTGTAATCTGTCTAATCCAGCACTGGATGGCTCGAGATTACATTAAGAGGAGAGGCTGCAGTTAATGAATCCATCCTGTGTCTCGTAGCTCCTTATCTACCGGCCTGCTTTCTCTCTCCGCCACTGACCCACTACCATGTGTTCAAGAGGCAGATTAGGAAAGTGACTACTGGTTTTGTGCGTGAAGATGACCTCAGATGACAAATGTGAGACAAAGGAATATAGATTTATTTATTTATTTTTGGATTAGGTGCATATTTCTTTCCTTCTCTGGCTGCGTCTCTCTCGCGCTCGTGCTCGCTGTGCTTCCCTGCAGTGGTGCAGACCCGACTAAATGCAGTGTCAGAATTTTGGATGCTGTCAAGGCTCTCGCCGTGTTGCCATGGCGAAGCGTCCTCAATGATGTCACTCAACCGGAGCCTCTGGAGACAGCCCCACCCCTCCTGTGACATCTCCCCGCCGGTATGTGTGTGTGCGTGTGTGTGTGTGCGTGTGTGTGTGAAATGGGCCGGTGAGAATCACGCTGTGTTATCCTTGAAACACCTGCCTGTGTGTTTCAGCTTCTAATGAGCTGTCTAGCTGCAGTCTGCATGGCTTTTCTAGAGAACACATCATTATATTCTGCATCACACACACATGGATAAAAAAAAAAAAATCTGTCAACGTTATTTCACCACAGGAGCCAAATGCTCTGTGCAGCCTGATAGAATCACATGTAGCTGTGTGCTTGTGAGAAAAAATGTAGGTGGAATTAGGAAATAAGAAACAAAAAGGTGTGTGGGGTTCATTTGGTGCCAACAGAAAGGTTAGATTCCTCCGGGAGGCTGCACACCTCCTCCTCCTTCTCCCCTCATCTTCTTCATTCATCATCTCATCTTTTAATTATCCTCTCTTTCTTCACCTCCCATCTTTTCTTTTCTCCCCCCCTCCTCCCTCCATCCCTCCGTCCCTCTTGTCAGCATTGTCTCAGCACTGAGGCAGGGGGTCATGGGGTGGGTGGGTGGGGTTTTTTTGCGCCTGCAATCCGACAGCACTCCCCCTCCTCTCTCTCTCTCTCTCTCTCTCCCTCCCTCCCATCCATCCCTCCCTCCCACTCTCTCTCTCTCTCTCTCTCTCTCTCTCTCTTCCCTCTGGTCCACCCTCCCCCCACCCACACTCCTTTCATCAGCAAGCAATGAGGTAATCCCTAGCAGCCGCGTGAAGTGCAGCAAGTGCAGTGAGGAGAGGAAGCAGAGGCAGACAGAAGCCGGTGCAGGGCAGAAGCAAGAAGAGGATGTCAGGAGCTGCAATCTCACTCTGTGCTATCAGGACCAGTTGTTAGCGGCTCGATCGTAGCTGATGCTGCTCCACCATCAGCTGCTTGCAAGCTATAGCTGTGGTGTTAGCTTTTTTTAGCCGGTAGCTTGGGTTTCTTTGAGGTTTTTTTTTGAGTGGCACTATGTGGAGGTGCTGTTAGTCAGGCAGAGAGGGTGGGACAGGCTTAACCCAGGGGGGGCTGGTGTTTGGGAGGCTTGGATTGGACACCTCCTGGGTGGGGTAGAGAGAGGCAAGGCAAGAGAAGTGAAGGGAACAGGGGGGTAGCAGAGGAAAGGTGTGCGCCCACCATGACGGAGAGGTGTAGTCTGTGGAGTGCCCTGTCGGCTGCAGCATGCTGCTTCTACCGGGGATCCTTCATGCAGGTGCAGGTGAGTGGACAGTCCCTGTGTGTGTTTGCATGCTCCTGATGCTACATACAGCCCAAGTTTCCTTACATTTGGCGCATTTACGCATGCACACGTGTGAGTGTGAGGTCTGTGCTGGTGCGTGTTGGTAGGAGGTGTGCTCACTCTGTCCCGGCAGCCCGGTTTAATGTCAGCCTGCCCTCCTGGTTTGATGATATCATAGGCTGTGTACAGTGTTTGGATGTCAGATGAACTGTGTAAAAACACTGCTAGGAAAGAGAGAGAGAGAGAGTGAGAGAGAGGTGGGGGTTTGGGAGTTTTTTGCACAGGAATATGGGTTTGTGTGCTTGTGCATGAGAGGGAGAGAAAGTGTGTGAAGGGTAGAGTAGTGCAGTCTCCTCTGGTATCAGTTTTACTTTGGTCTAAATCTGGTGCTGATGCTTGAAACACAATATCTGACCTTATTCCTGAGACAAAATGTGATACCCGGTGTATATTTTGTGTGTTGTGCTGCATATGGCGAAAGTGTTCTAAATGTCAACTTTTAGGGCCCAACAAATGGTGCTTGTGTAGATTTTATTAACCCAGAAACGGTTTGTGAAGAGTTTTGACTTTTACCAGGCGTGCAACTCTTCTTCTTGGAGTGGGAGTTGCAAGAATTTCAAAATGACAGCAGTGATAAAAGACGAGAATTACAATAATAGATGAGATAATGGGAAAGAGTAGACTGTGGGGAACCAAACAATGTTATTGCCTGGGGTTATGATACCAGTGAAGCGGTTGTAGTAGTTCTTGTCTTCTCATTTCTCTTCTATTCTCTGTGCCACGTTGTTTGCAGCCAGCTGTGTTGTTTAATTCTGCCTTTACTACGAGCAGGAAAGAGGCTGAGTTGTGTTTCGAACTGGCTGGGCAGCGATCCTGATGTCATCCTGGACTACTTTGGGTTGTTTCGTTGTTCTTAGAGAGGGAGATTTTTGGCTCCGTTCCTTCTAGGTTTCGGAAGCATCTGCTTTTCTTTAGAGCAAAGTGTTTCAAAGCTCCGAATAATGAAGTTATTCTAATTAAATCTGTCATGGGGGTTCCTGTGTAGTGGTGGCTGTGAGTGGGGGGTAAATTAATTAGCAGTCCTTGAATGGTTGGAGTTAAGTGGGAGCCTTTTTGTATAAAGTAAAAAAAATAATTGCTTAATTCTCAGCTACTTGGGTTTGTTTACAAACCGTGTGATTTTGTCTATAGACTAATATTGATTCGGCAATCCATTCTAATTAAACATCGCTCGTCAAACACAATGCCGTGTGTCATTTAACCCCAAACACTGTCTGCTACCCAGAGAGGCTTTAATCATTACTTGTTCTGCCATTCAATGTGATGTTGTTTTTTTTCTTTGCCTCAAGGCTGTAATGATTTGTCAGAATCCATGATAATGATGTTTTTTCTTGGGTACTTGTCTAAAAAAGGTTACCGAAGGTCTCGCTGGTGTGTGAAACTATGAGCACTTAAGAACAGCTAAACCTGCGACCTCTCTTCTACTTCACATTTCACCTTCCATAAACATCTCCACTTAATGAAAATAAGGTCCACCGCTATCATCTCCTTCATGAAACACTTTGGTAAGAACTAATTGCTAGTTCAGGTGCCGTTTAGCTTTGCTGCTTGTTTTTACAAGGTAATTACAGTGCCACATACTGCACCGGTTTTTATTTACTGCGCAACATAAATCTGTCTCTCACAAGACCATAAAGACACGTATGCAAACCCAAAGGTTACCATCGAGCTGGTGTGTAGAAAAATGCTACTTTTCCCCATAAATTTAGCGCGAGGTTTCTGCGAGAGCAATTACTCACAGTTTATCTCTTTGCTTCTTGTGCATCGCTAATGAATGCAGAATGTTCTGTTCATGCTGGCTTTTGCTTAGTGAGTGTTCATTAGTGGTCAGTTCAGGGACGGAAAAACTGCTTCCTCTACAGAAAACTGTAACCATAACATTTTCTCCTTATTAACACAGATATACAGAAGATCTCATAACAGTTTGGGAGATATTAGAAGTCAGATGACGCTGCTGGATGCAGGAGAAATATGCAGGTGTTAAAGACCTGAGTGGCTTGTAACTGGTCAATGCTCTTCATTCATTCATTCAGTTGAGTTTTGAGGACATAATTGCAGCCAGAAAGGGTCAAACACTCTCACAGGTTTAGAAAAGTAATGTACAAATCAATTAATAAGACCACAGTGTTACACAGTTGACATGCAGAAATGATGTTAATGCAGTGATTGTGGTCTGTGACCTAAACTCATCAGCTGTACCAGTGGAGAGAGATTATGCTTGATCCCCTGGTCTAGACTGCTAACTATGAGCACACAGAGACACACACACAGAGACACACACACACACACACACACACACACACACACACACACACACACACACACAGAGGCATGCAGCTTAACCATTGTGTCTGCATTATGCCCAGTGCTTCCAGCGCGTCTCTGTAACTGGGACAATGTAACTGCCCGCCGGGCTCCTGCAGCGGTAAAACTTCCCATCAGCCCCCAGAAAAAGACACACATACACACACACACACACACACACACATACACATACATGTCCAGATGCATGGACACAAACATGCACAAAATGATCCCCTATCGAGTTTGTTCCTGGAGTTAATCCCTTTTTCCTACCAGCCACTTTCTCTCTCCTTGCCGCTCTCGCTCTGTTTCTCCCACTCCACTCTGTAGCCTCATTCCCTGCTGACCTGAGCAGCATGTGGCGGCCGTCATGCCAACCAGCAGCTGGTCCCTCTGTCCTTTAGCGTGCCTGCAGCCCGACTTGTATCTGGAACGTGGCTGTCGACCTCCAACCTTGCAACATGGCCCCTCTCTGCCATGAACTGTACACCCGGGTTTTGTTTACGCAAACTGGCACTCGGTATTCCAGTAACTTGTGGCGTTATTAGACAAAAAAAAGCAGAGAAAATGTCCCATTCCTGTGTTATTAGTGACTTTGAATGGCTACTTTGCTTTGATCACATGCTGTGGAATATTATTAGGCTATAACACGACAATATGATGGAATTTAAGGTAAATTCTGTAGATTTTTGGTAAAACATCACAAGATTTTTTTCGTGTGTATCCAAAAGTTGCTGTGTTTCCTGATTAAAGAAGATTATCTCAGTTTTGGTTTGCAAAGCTTCGACAATCTTCTGATTATCGAACATACAAGGAAAAATTGAGGTTCACCTGAATTTAAGTTTGTAAAACAGCATTGTGTTCGGCATTTTTAACTGGGCTTTATATTGTAGGTTTCTTAAACTAAATTTGCACTTTAAAAGTTAAAAACTAGAAGCACTGCTTGTCGTCATGTAAGAGAAGTCCATTTATTACATGCTGCAGGTGAAACTTTTGAAGAAATCCTGCAACAAATGCATCATACATATTAAACTGGCCGCCTTTATTGCATTTATGTCCCTTCTGTATGTCTCGTCTATGTAGTATCCATATCTCTATACCCGAGAGCAAGTCTCAATTTAATAACAGAAATTGAACCTAGTAGCTTTGACACTGTTGTATTTTTAAGTCCGCTATAAGATGCTCATATCTAGTTCACAGTCTGTACTTTAATGTTATTAGTTTCTTTTTCCAATATGTATTTTAGGGCATTTCAAGCCTTTATTTGACAGTTGCATTGAATTAAAACAGAAAATGGGGGCCATCCAGGCAGGATTCAAACTCACTGCTCGGGGCGTATGTTTCCCAGCCGCTCAGCTATCTGCTCCCTCTGATGTTATTAGTTTTAAAGAAATAAAAAAAGCAGTTTGACATGTCCTCAACTTGTCTGTGCATGTTAGATGACAGATGACATAGTCTTAAATTGGTAAGAGGAGCTTGGTTGGTTTTTTTGTCCACTCAGTCTGTCACAGCAGGTTAACCAGCAATCGGTTTGTCAGTCAGAGCCCCGGGGGGTCCTCGTGGTTTTGTGTTAGCTTTACCCATCACCCCACTCTCTGTGTAGTCACTGCTAAGCTAGCTGGAGAAGATACGGCCCTGCCAGTGCCTTTATGAGTGTGTGTTGGTGTGTGTGTCTGTCTGTCCGAGCCAGACACCAATTGGTATGTTTTAGTATTGAAATATTCACCATGTAATCCCCTCTTCTCCACTCCTCCTATCTCTCTCTCTCCCTCTCGCCCTCCTCCCTGAAGCTTTTCACCACAAATCCTCTTTTGGCGTGCCGGCCTGTCACACCCTGCAGGCTCATAGTGTGAAGGGCAGCTGTGCATGCCTGTGTGTGTCTGTCTGTGTGTTTCTGAGTGTGTGTGTGCTTAAATTGCCTTGTTTTAGAGTCCATATCCTCATTAGAGTACTGTGATGTTTTTGGCACTAATGAGGACCAAGGCTGCCTGTGTGTGTGTGTTTCTGTGTGTTTGTTACATGTGTGTATGACTATGCGTGTGTGGTTTTCCACTCTGATTAGTTGCTGGTTTATAGTGGACATCTTTAACCATTATTGTTGGAGAGAAGGCTCAGTTTAAGCAAGAAATTCATTAGATCCACTAGATTTATGCAAGTTTGCTGAAGTCTTGTCACCTCTTGATTGGATGAGAGTTCCTCAGAGTAAAGTTTAAGCAGCACTTTAACAGAGAAGAAGTCAAATAAATCGTTTTTTTTTTTTTTTGCGTTCTAAAGTTTCATATTTGAACATGTTCTCAATATTAGTAATACAGCTTTCCAGCACTACTACACATTACTCTCACAGAAAAAGTGCATATGAGCGTTTAAAGAGCTGCCGCCATTTGCGGGAAAGATAAAGACTGTAGGTATATTCAGGTCAGAACTGAAGAAACCACTTGGATGAGAGGTGAAACATCTTTAAGTATCAAAAAGAGAAGTCCAATTGTCATCTACTGAAGGATAACTGTGACCTGGATGACTGGGAATCAGCACAGACTTTGTATAGTTTTCAGAAAAGTCCACTGTTGGTAGGAGGCTGTGTGAGACATAAAGTCTCTCAACGTCAAATTAGAGGCTTTGTATTCTAAACCATCCACTCTGTTCTCTTTACAAACCAGTTTTGTGGATCCGTAATAGCATTACCGTACCTTTGTCTTCTTAGAAGAAATTGCCATTTCTTGAATGGTTTCATGTCAAGGAAGCACAAACATGGATTCAAATGTACTTACAGGAAGTCAAGGGATTGCAAGAAGGAAACGGTTTTGAGAACTCATCCCCAAGAACACGAACACTCAGTTTTAGTTACATCAGCATTACCAGTAAACATCCCATACACATCCCAACACAGGGCTGGGGTGGTGGCTGCTGACGTGAGCGTTTCAGCAGACAAATAGCGAGAAGTTTTGTGGTTATAAATGTCTTTGCTGTACACCCCAATATGATTGCGTGCCAGAATATGTGAAGCATGAATGAAACAGCAGCTGCCAATCGGCAAATACAACCCAAATGAAGTGTTCAATTATCAGATTTCTAGCAAAGACAGTCTCCTGTAGTCTTCACCTAGAACTTCACCTTTTAGTTCTGAGGTCCCAATGGTAAAGATCAGGAACTCTCGTCCAAACAGTTGACTCAATGCCAGAGTTAGCAATCCCTACGTCCCTATATTTACTGTCCATCCTTTTGCTGCATCCATCCATTAAAGGCACAAAGGCTGAAAGGAACTGCACTATCTACAGGGATTATACTGTAATTTAAAGCTTTCTGCAGCTACCTTTAGAATAGAAGCACAACACAGGACTTAAGGTGTCTTTGCTCATAGATTTTTGCTGTGAAGCAGCTATAGGAAGCCTTGAGTGTGCTTTAACAGAGTCCACTAGCATTTCATTCTTCTGCAGTGCTTTGTCCCTCTGATACATTGTGCTCCGGCTCTCTTTAAATCTTCATCTTGGCTCAGGAGGTCAAAGAAAGCGCTGAGAGTTAAGTGGCTCTTCAGCTACAGGTCACTGTTAGACAGGTTGCTCTAAAAGGTAGAAAGAGTGCTTTCATTTCTAAAGGGATAAAATGTGGATTAGCAGATGTCTCGGGTTCGCCGAGCATCTTATCAAATAATGTAGCTTGTTTGCAAGGTTAATTGTACATCGGCTCTGAATGAGATCGGACTTAAAGGCAGCCAAGTGGAGGAATTAGATAGAAAGAGTTTAATAAGTAGTGACATATAAGTAAACCTAAGTGGCACAGACTGCCGTCAGCACACAATGGTTCAGTAAACTCGAGCACATTACATGTTCACCGCTCAGATGAATGCAAAAAAATGAAATGGTCTCTGCATATCATGACTTTTAGCTGCAGGCCAGGATCACAAAGCTTTCCAGCTCAGCGCTTCATGTAATCATCTGCTCTCTGCTGACATGATAGAAGAAAGCTTTAAAAAAGAAAAACGTAAGAACATAAACCTGTGGCAAATGCTCCTGTGCATTTAATCACAGTCTAGACCCTTTAAATGGCAGCTGGTGGAGGATAGATTCTTCTAAAGAATACCCGCCCTTCAGCTCAGCATTATTATTATCCTCTTCTGTCTCACCATATACGCTGTAGGTGAATATCTACATTGAGCATTTTCATCTTTTAGTGCCTTTTACGGTCACGGTCTGTGCGTCTTTCTCGTTTCTCAGTATTACTTGGCTGTTTTGAATCCACGCATTTAGAAGCGGCCAAACAATAGCAATTATCTCCTAAGAAGGCTGCTAATGTTGAAGGCTGATTATTCCTGGATATAGCTGGAGAAATGGATGCTAAAAAGCAGCTTTAAATCAACAGAAATGATCTTAAACTGTGAAGATAAAGGAGTAATTTCACACGGAACATGAGCTGATTGTCGCGCTCATTTGCTCAGTCGACATTCTGCAGCCACTTTGTTCACTAAAAGAATTCTCTCCTCGCCTCTAACTCCTCACTGTGTCCTCTCTTACTACGACATTCATTCATGAGCTCTAGCGTTGAGAGTCGAGATGTACGATGCAAACTGTCGGTTGGTTTTTAGGAGCAAACTTTGTCCTGTCGCAGAGCGCTGAACACTTTGTGAATCAGGCCTCTGAAGTCTCTCGCTGAAGGAACGCCCATGAATCCACACATATGTTGGGAAAGACACAGCTGAGAGGGAGTGTGGCGTGGTGAGGGGATTTGAAGCAGGAGGTTGGCAATTGTTTTCTCTCTTCATCTTTGACCTCTGCTGACCTGGGCGAACGCAAAGACTGTTGGATCTGCGGCAGCTTTAAAGGGCTCAGTTCTCTCGAATGAAACCAGCAGCCCTTCCAGCATGGGGAGTTGGGCTCTCATGCCCTTACTGCCCTTTGTTTGATACAAAAAGTAGGACCTTCTGGTTGGAAATGATGCACAAAGACCACAATCTGGAAGGGAGCACCTTCTCTGACACCGGCACTGAATATTAGTGATCTCCTTTGCACCATATTGTGAGGATTTAATCTTATCCTGAAGTTTGATTTTCAAATTATTCATTTTTTTATTTGGGCTGAATGTTGCATCTTTTCGCTAAGGGTTGCCAGCCCTCCGTGTCACTGTTGCTTTTCACTCTAATTTCTAATAAATCCCACCGGGTGAAGTGTGTTTGAGTTACGGAAGGCCCTGGACCTCAGTGGAGTTTTTAATGCATCATTTTCCTTTATGAAAAGACCCGGGGCTGTTAAAGCGTCTCTGGGTGATTTGCAGAGAGCAGCTGAGAATGGCAATGAACACACTCGCTCTCGCTCGCTTTATCTCCCTCTTTCCCACACACACACATTTAGGCAAGGCAGGAACATGCGGTCATGTATGCGTACATGCCTAAACATGCATGCACGTATGGATCTGAAGAGAAGGGCTGCAGCTAGGGATGATAATTGATAAGAAATTATCGATGTCAATGCCATTATGGATGCCACTTATCGATTCGATTCTTTATCGATTCTCTTATCAATGCCTGATAGGTTGTTGTATATGGGAAAAAAAAGCAGATAATGTACGGCTTGTAACAAAAGCTTACATTTATTTAGTTTGCTGCACGTTTAAGAAGCAACAGATAAGAATTTCACGGGAAATCAACAAAAACATCTGGGGAAAAAAGGCAGCTTTATCTGGAACTTAAGAAAAAATACAAGAAAATCAACAGGTTTTTTTTCAAAAAAATTAGCATGTCTGCCTTCTCTGGATCAAGTCTGCTCCTCTCTTCACTAATGGAGTCGCCCGCGGTTGAAAAGACACATTCGCAACGAGGCTAGTGACAGAGTTCAGTTCGGAGAGACAGAACTTTTTTTTATTTATTATTTTTTTAAAAGAATGACATACGGGCAGCAGTGAATGTCCATAGGTCTGTATTTGTCCACCAGCTCTCTGGGTCCAACGTTTTAATGTATTAGTTACACGTGTTAACGGTCGTGCATGGAAGCTAGCCATATCATGCTAGCTCTGAGATGGAAATGAGGGTGGCGTTCAGCTGACTGTGGTCTCCAGCAGAGAAAAAGGGGAATCGCAGATGTAGCACAGGTATGTATCTGAAGTGTGGCAGAGTGTAAGTCATTTTTAGAGTTGTCGTTTGGAGGTTGTTAGTTGGGAAATTCGCCGACAGAAATTGCGACGGCAGGATGAAGTGAAAGCAGTAAGGGCAGTGACGTCAAGGCATCGATAATGGGAACCGGTTCTCAAAACGACATTCTTTTCCGGGAAATCGATCCATTTCTTGTCGATGGCATCGAGGAACCGGTCCTCGATTATCATCCCTAGCTGCAGCTCCATTAATGTTTTAGTCTCTAAGGTGTCAGATCGTTTGCATTTTATTTGGATTCCTTCTTGCTGAACAGCTTATGTTATTCATCGATTATCAAAAATGTCACAAGTGTTTGAGCACGGCTGAAGTTAAACAGAGATGGAGAAGATTTTACAGATTTTTTAGTTATTAATAGGGCAGATAGGGGTGTTAATGTGAGCCAGATACAGATTCTGATTGGAGATTAAACTGATTATATTGACTGAAATTTGATAGCTTTGTTGAACATGATTAAATTCAAATTAGATTAGATCAGATTAACGCTGCTGCCAATAAAATGGAATTAATGCAGTGTGGGCTCACAGATCACGTGCTGGAACACATACAGTAGACCTACACACAGCGACTGGATTTTAGTGATTAGTTTAAACAGAGCGACAAATTATGTTTCCTGAATGTAATAAGAGAACAGTCCAGATAGACTAATGGACAAGGCACAGGCAATAAACGTCCTCCAGCGGGGCAATTATTTTCTGTATCAGGACATCTGGAAGTGTGTTATAATGCTTGGTTAAGTGGCTTTCAGTGTGTGGTATCTGCATTTATATCTATCTATCTATAGTGTGCGTGCTGGATTTTTCCACTTCATTTGAGACTCGGGGCTTTTTTGCATCTTTTGTTTGCACACGAAGCTCGGTGACATCATAATCTAACAGCGGTGGGTGAGGAGTGGAAGATGTGAACGGCAAAAGGAGTGCAAGGGTTAGAGTTTGATGGTAACGTTACCTGTTCAAATGGTGGGGAAGATCAGTCCTGTTTCCCGTCTTCCTTGACACAATTCATCCACATTACTTTAAGCTCCCTGTCTTCACAAAATCACATTCAGATACAACCAAACTGCATTCTGAATTGAAATGGAAATGGCCTTAAAATCCATAAAAGGAGGCATGAGAAGTTCCTGTGTTCAGGTTCCATGTTGTTTTGTTTTTACTCATTTTATTTTGGTCTTCACTTGCAGTTTGGATTTTAAGTTTACGCCCCCAAAACTACATGATGAGGTTTAGGAAAATAACATGCCTTAGTTGACACTTTCACTACAGTTGGTTAAGTTTAGGTACCAAAAATTGCTTTGTTGGAAGCTTGTTGTTTGAAGCTTGTTAAATTGTTTCCTGAATGTAATAAGAGCACGGTCCTGATAGAATAGAGTAATGGACAAGGCACAGACAGTAAACATCCTCCAGCGAGGCAATTATTTTCTGTATCAGGACATCTAAAAGTGTGTTATAATGCTTGGTTAAGTGGCTTTCAGTGTGTGCTATCTGGATTTATATCTATCTATAGTGTGCTTGTTGAGATTCAGGGCCTTTTTGCATCTTGTGTCTGCACATGAAGCTCGGTACGCTGGCAATCACAAGCACGTGAGTGACATCATAGTCTAAAATTGGTGGGTGAGGAGTGGAAGATGTGAGTGGTAAAAAGAGCGCAAGGGTTAGTAAGGAGGGAAAGATGTAGGAGCGAGAATGTGCAGCATGTTGTAACAGGCTAACACAGGCTAATTTCTTCAGAGCATCTCTTAGAGGACGCGTCTAGTGTCTCTCATGGGAGTGTTTACATCACACCTTCCACACGCTGAGTGAATCCCTCCTTTCAGTTCCCTTATTTTCTCTGTTCCTTGAAAGCTGCTCTCTGAAGGTGTGTGCATGTGCAAGCATCAATGAAAAGTGGGTTTGGGAGTGTGTGTGTGTAGTTCGCTGCAAAGTGAGAGTCCCAGCTAGCAGTAAAAAGCTCCATCTGCATCACCATGACAACAGCCCAGTAACAACAGCGAGACAACACCCATGTCAACCCTCCCAGCCCCCATCAGCTGTGTGTGTGAGTGCACGCCTGCATGCATATTTGATAGTGTGTGTTGAGTTGAAATTCCAGTGTGTGTGTGTGTGTGTGTCCATTAGGGAGCATCCCAGCAGGTAATGTCTGTGTCTCAGAGTGATGGACACGACCCTAATAGCTGTGCCTGTATGCTTCAGTGGGGAGTGGTCACACCCACAGGCACATGCAAACACATGCACACAATCGCACACACACACATATACGCACACACGCTTCATCGCTGCCTCTGTATGAATGGAATTGATACCTCAGCAGCGCTCTCCTACTGTCTGCCTCCGCCAGCCAATTGTGCAGCTCGCTGCTCAACCTCCAAGAAGAGATGACATCATTGCCGGCCAATGGCATCACAGCTCCAGGGCGTGCTTCTCTTTTTGCCAGTCTGCGTGGCCAGAGGTGACCAGGAAGGCTGTGCGTGTGCTTGTAATGGGGAGATAAAACTGATTGATATGCATCCGTGTTCCACCTAAGGGATCAAACATTTCCATCTAATCATGTGCAGTCACTCCTCACTTCTCTCTTTCACCCTCCCTAACTTCTCCTTATTTTCCTCTGATTCTATTTTTCCTTTCAGTTTTCATCTCCCCCCCACCTCTTTACTCCTTTCTTGCACCTCCTCTTCCTCTACTGTCAATCTTTGACTACATTATCACATCCTCTCCCTGCGCTCTGTGCGTCAAGTTACAAGGCCAATCGATAGGTCAGTGTTTGTACTGTGACTTGGCAAAATTTATGTGTGTGTATACTGACACAGCAGGGACTAGGATGTCACCGTGACAGAGCTACAGATTCCGTATGAGGCTGTTTAAGGCTCCAGCTTGATTCTTTTAAACATCCAAACATGAGAGCGGTATTAAAGATCTTATCTAAGGCTCAGAAAGAAACCGAATAAATGCCAACTCTTTCCAAAATGTCAAACTATTCCTCAGAAGAAACATGTAGGATTCACGCAGGGATTCGGGGACTTTGAAAGAGAAACGTCCATCGGGAAGCACGACATGATAAAAGACCGTCTGTCGAACCGCTTCACAAGAGCTGGACTGATAAAAGTAAGGCGGTCACAATGAGTTTGTGCTGTGACTTGGAGCACATTTTCAACACAGTTGCAGCTGCTTTAAAGTGTAAGAAAATGAGCAGTTTTCCTCCATCCAGCAGATGCAGAGAGAGCCTTTGTTTGTGGGCAGTGAATCATAATTTGATCCCATTTGAGTTTTGATAAAAGCTTAAAAGTGGAGTCTAATCCCTTTATGCTAATGCAAGTGTTGGTATTTTCAATCAGAAAGAAATTGGTAAATAATATTATTTAAAAAAGCCTTAGAAGCACAGTTGTTTTTTTTCATCAGACGTGTGCCCATGACTCTTGGCTGTGTTTCAGCCTGCATCGCTGATTAATCCTCCGCTGTCAGTCATTGATTAATTAAATAGATGCTGTGTCACCATATGTGTGTGTCTCCTTGGTAACGAGGCGGCAGCTTCAGCCACAGTCATTGTTGACATACAGCACCAGCAGAAGTAATATTACAGTACAGCAATGAGCCAAAACTTCATGACAAATAAGTAAATAATGTTGATTTAATGTTGGATGTGGATTTATTGGCTATATTAGCGATACATGCAGTTATATAAAGAGTTATGATTGATAAATTACAGGACTAGTTCCTGTCACAAAGTGATTAATGACTGAAAAGGCAAACAGAGCATCTGCTGCTGGGATTTGAACGTTCCCACGAGAGACTTGTTACCGAGCTTGGCCGCTAATGCTAATGCTAGTGCTAGTGCGAGCAGTTTGTGGGTGCAGAGTTAGCTTGGCTTTCTGTTAACTCAGCAGGATTCGGTTTCCCGTCTTTGTCGACATAGTTCACCCACATTTCTTTAAGGCACCCTGTCTCCACAAAATCACATTCAAATACAACCAAACTGCATTCTGGATTGAAATTGAAATGGCCTTAAAATCCACAAAAGGAAGCATGGGAGGTGTGCTCAGGTTCCATGTGTGACCATTGCCTGTTTTGTTTTGGTCTTCACTTGCAGTTTGGATTTTAGGTTTTAAACCCCAAAACTACATGGTTAGGTTTGGGAAAATATGCCTTAGTTGACACTTTCACTACAACTGCTTAAGTTTAGACAACAAAAGTTGCTTTGTTGGAAGCTTGTTATTTGTAGCTTTTCTTCCATCTTCTGGGTTATCTGGGTGATGGGTACTTCACTTTTTGATATATGATTGGTTGACTGAAAAGTAGCAACAGTAAAGCATTAAAATAAATGGCAAAGAAATGTTGATTAATGTTAAATGAACAGATAATATGATGCTTGCTAATGCTAACACTGTGGGATTAAGGTTACAGTTTGGCGTTAGAAATTGACATGTTTGTTTTTTATGTAAATTGATGTAGTTTTCTAATTCCTCTTTATCCCCTGTGATCTCTTATTTCTGTCTATTCTGTATGTTTGATACGCTGCTGGTTTCTTGAATTTCCCTCGGGATCAATAAAATACCTAGCTACCTATTTTGCCCTGTGAATGTGTACATTTGAAAAGCATTTCTTTTCATGTCTGCATCTACCAGTAAGCATAGCGTAACAAGAGTAGACATAATAATATGCTAATTCCATCACAGGGGAAACATGGGGTTCTTTGAAATTAGGTGGAAAATATATGTGCATATTTCCGGATCGGATTTGACAATCGGCCAAAATGATTTGAAAAATTTCTGCATCTCAGATTTCGGCAAAAAAAGAAATCAAAAGTATATGTGTTTTTTTCCCCCTTTTATATGAAATTACTTATGTTGGCAACCTAACTAAAATGCCTTAAAGGATGATTGTGCACATGTTGACCCAAATGCAGAACAGATACGTTTTTCATAAATAGCTCATTGGTATTAAGGGAATTTAGTAGATAAATATTAACTAAACAACACCGTCCCTCTACACACCAACCCCATCTCTTCTCTTTGCCTCTCTGTCCTTCAGCTGCTGCATCCTTCCTTTTTGTCCCTTTCCTGTTTAACTGCATTGGAGAAATGCATTGTGGATTTGTGGTTTTCCTTTCACACCTGTCACTGTCAAGATAGATGGTCCTAGTGTGGATGGTAATGGTACTGGCTCCCGGTTAAATGACAAATAAGGAATAGATGCGGAGGCCTGTGTGGGTGTGTGTGTGGGGGGGTGTGCACGTGTGGGTGTGCAGGTTGCGATGTATGTTTAAATTCATGCATGCGCGTCTGCACCTATAGACGAATAAATGTGTGTTTTTGTGTGAGTGTGAAGAGAGGGAGGTTAGTATTGATGAGTCCTGAGACCTTCCATCCATTAGTGGGATGACCTTTCACCCCCAAAAGCCAGCAAATTAGCCGTTCATGGTAAAACCCAGAGAAGCGAGGATGACAGCGAGTGGCTCGGCCCTCAGGGAAACTAGCTGTGTCTTTTTGTGTGGGGGGGGGATACACTGAAGCAGAGCAAAGTTGTTTTTATTGTCAGTGGATGCTGATTTACCACAAAATAATTAGCATTTCTGTCATAATGAGGTCACATTTTGAAACAATACTTACAGTTTGCTGACATTCACGATTCTCCCGGCTCTCTGCTCCACCAATCACGAGCTCTCCTCTGAGCTGCCAAAATTACAGATTAGATTTGTATTTCCAGCAGTGTGAATAAACTGCCCAGAGCACCTTTCAGCTGTCCCAGCTGGTCGCGGTTGTCATAGATACTAACTGCTAATGTGTCTATTAGAGACAAATAGACAATATTCTTAACCTGGGGTGAAGTGGAGGGGAAATCGAAGAAGAGTAATTAAAACGTTGGGTTTAATGGAAGAATATTGGGATTTTAGATAAACCTAATCTCAGAGTAATAGTGACAAATAACGAAATGGTGTAATAAATCAGTGATTTTCAGTGAATAGAGCAGAGGAACAAGGACAATATGAGGGAAAAAAAATTCGATAAAATTACAAATTATACCCGTGAAAGCCACAGTGACAATTTATCTACATATTAGCACGACTGAATCGATGCAGGTTGTGGGTATAAGCCTGCCACTGGATGCACATTTCACCCTTTTCGCTATCATTTTCAGAATCCCCATCACTATTGGAAAACAACCTACAGGTAGCAAGCTGAAAATGGCAAATTTGGATCATTTTTTCAGTGAATTATCCATTTTATAGTAGCTTTGCTCGCCTCCCTGAATGACAATGGTCCACCAAAACAGTTCCCCGTCAGTGTTTGAAGTGAACACCATGCCTGCATCCTGTTCCTAGCCCCATCCCAGACAAACTGTGATTGGTTTAAACAAATGCAAACAAACCAAAGTTGTTTTTTATCCTTGCAATAGAAAGACAATGAGGTATCAGACCATTCTATACTGTATACTCTATTCTGTCAATGCGAGAGAATGGTCTGGCTAGACAAGATTACCTACGTATGAAAAGGTATGTTCCTATACAGATAAAAAGTTGCACAAGACCACAATCTACATTTTGAGGTAAACACATTTTCTGTTTTATCAGTTATTTGCTACACATTTCTTATCAACAAAACTTACTGCTTTTCTGTCGCTCCTTTTCAGCCAACCAATCATATTAGAAGAGATTCATCACCCTAGTAAGCCAGAAAATGCTCAGAACATGTTGTGAAATCATCATATTAAAACCCAGATTATGATATTTTACCAAACCTAACGAAATGATTCGGGAAAACATTAAAAATCCATGAAAACATGCATTTTGCTGGTGCCTAAATAGGGTGACCATATATAGATGACTGAAAACCAGGACGCTTGACCCGGTTATGAGAAATGATACTCAAAGCTCACTCAAAGATGCCTTATAATTTCAGTACATTTACAGTGTGCCTCCTCTGTATGGATAGAAAACTGATATATTACCAAGCCTTATCTACAACCAAAGACACAAATTTGGATTTCAGTCTTCTCAGAGGTTACTCAACATGTTTTATTATGACAAATTTTATAAACAACGAATGAAATAATGATAGAAATCATGTCTCTTCTGTATTTGAAAAAATAAATAGATTAAAAAAATACTTCTGTTATATTAGGAATCCAACTTTAACAAACATAGCTCTCACAAACTTGCAAAAACTAACAAAAAATATCTGTATCTTTAGTTTTAGGTCAATTTAAAACAATAATAATAATGAAAAACAATGGAAACCAGGACATTTTCATCACTTTGTAAAGAACAATCAGGACGGCCAGAACAGAACGTGAAAACAGGACATGTCCAGGGAAAACAGGAAAACAGTTTAGTCACCCCAGCCTAATTCACGGCTACATAGCGAGTGACCAGCCTCTGATGTGAATTTAGTTTTTCCTACATCATAGTCTTATGACGAGAATGCAGATTGGCTCTATAGGAACATCATTTAGGTGAAATAGGAGCAAACTATACAGTGTTTTCTTTCTTCCATTTACCTAATTTCCCTTCAACATGATTAGATTTGGTTGCCATAGGAACAAAATTAGAAACTCTAATGAAGCTCGTGTACCTGTGCGAGGGGAATGTTTGCTTAAACGTCTCTGCATCTTATTTCCTCCCCTCTCCTCCTCCGCCTCCTGATGCATGGCTTCACTTTCTGTCTCTCTCTGTTTTGCTGATGGAACAAGGTGATGCCTCTGCTGTTGTACGACACGAACACACATCCGCACGCAAACGGCTACACACCGACATCCCGGCTGAGCGGATCAGTGAGGGGAAGTGCACAGAGAGGCGAGTGATATGATATGTGGTAGAGGGATGGCAGGTTAGCGCGGGAGGAGGGATGGAGATGAACCTGCAGTGGAGAGGTGGAAAGAGTGACTGTGGAGATTAACTTGGGAGACAAGGGATGCAAGAAGAAGGAATGGAGGAGGTGGAGGAAAACAAGGTAATGGAGTGAGCTGGCAGGATAATAAAGTATATATTAAGAGCGAACGAGGAAGCGGTGAGAGAGACTTATGAGCTGCGATGCTTGTTAGAAAGAGGAAATGAGACGACTGACCTCCCTCACCGTGTTTTCTCATCTCCATCCTTCCCTTCTCTCCTCGGTTAACAGTTGGATGTGTCACGGGAGGAGGTGTACCAGAAAAACAAAACAAAAAAAAAAAAGACGAGTTCAGTGTTCAAATAACAGAGCACAACATGTCAAGAGAAAGAGGCGCAGGAAGAAGGACTGCAGTGTTTGCCTAGAGCGTGGTAGGTGGAGAAACCGGATGAAGAAGTGGTGGAAAATAAAGCAGCGAAGTAAAGGGAAGCCATGGGATGAGTCAGACCAGTGTGTACATTTGAGCTGTCTATAAATTGCACCGCAGTGAGGGCGAAGTGAAGTACAAGAGGAAGACAAGCAGAAAGGCAGTGATTAAACAGCAAATCCTCCATTCTCTGTGATTACCGTGAGCTTTGGCCGGCCAGGAGAGACGGGAGGAGGGTTGGGTTTAGCTGAGCCACTTGGGGCCAACAAACATCGCGAGTTATAATATATATAGGTTCTAGTTAAGTCTTTTATTTTTTTTGCCCTGATGTGATTGGGTGTGGTCAAAGTTTTCTCTGTTGCACCTGTAGCCACAAATATTAGTGATAATGGTCAACGTGTACTGACTCACCCTGACTTGCCATGTTTTGCAAATATATTTTGTAAATTTATACCTATAAATCCTTATATAGGTATACATGTGCAAATTATGTGACGATCGACGTACATGAATCTGTCTGTACCCAACATTAGTCAAAAACGGACTTCCAGATTTGGATGAAATTTTTAGGGAAGGTCAGAAATGACCACCTCATTAGATTTTGGCAGTGATGCGGCTTATAGTCTAGATCCACGAATTTAAGGATTTCCCATTGGCAGGCACAGCGTCACTGTAACTATAACAACAAGTGAACGCTATGTTCTACCGACTGACGATCACTTGATTGCAATTCTACTACAAATCCACCGCTGCAGACTTATTGGGACTTATCCGTCAGAGAGGAAAGAAAGAACAATTGATTAAATTGTGGGGATGTTTGTGAGTCCCATCAATTCCCACTGCCCTCTACATATTTAGGTCACGTGATTCGGTATCTGTACATAATAATCCATACACATGCATGACACATGCCTGTGCTCAGCGCAACGCCATTTTGTTTGTGGGCTCATCTAAAATAGCCACATTCTATGTTGCCGTGATTTCTAATCATCAAAGCTAATAAAAAAAAAATGCTGCATTTCTTACAATGACATATTTGGGAATGAACATCCTTGATGGAGCACTTTGAGTGCTTTTCTTGTATATAGTATACATTACCGCTCAAAAGTTTGGGGTCACTTAGGAATGTTCTTATTCTTAAAAGAAAAGCAGTTTTCTTCAATGAAGATAACATTAAATGAATCATAAATACAATGTAGACATTGTTAATGTGGTAAATGACTATTGTAGCTGGAAACAGCTGATTTTTAATGGAATATCTCCATAGAGGTACAGAGGAACATTTCCAGCAACCATCACTCCTGTGTTCTAATGCTACATTGTGTTAGCTAATGGTGCTGAAAGGCTCACTGATGATTAGAAAACCCTTGTGCAGTTATGTTAGAATATGAATAAAAGTGAGAGTTTTCATGGAAAACTTGAAATTGTCTGGGTGACCCCAAACTTTTGAATGGCAGTGTACTATACGGGAAATCAAGCCAGTTTTCCCTTGCTATAGTTGAAATTTAAAAAAGAAAAATACTGCTCCTTGTAGGAAAGGAAAATCCAACTTCTAGCATTGAAAACTATGTAAAGGACTGTAAGTCTTTTATATTGTATAAATTAAAAAAAATTATACTTACATTCTTACAAGTTATTCAAAATGTTTTGTCCTATTATTCCTCCATTTCAAAGGGTAGGATGGGTTTGAAAACAGGTCAATGTTAGAATCAACCACAAATAAAACATTTCACTAACATTGCACAAATTCACCAGACAGAAGCCTCGAGGCACAAGAGACAGTTCTTAATACTCTATGGGCCGACTATGCTGTGCAAACAAACTGCATATAGGAAACTGTCAGTAAACCTCACAAGAAGAGCATATGCTATGTATTTATCTATATATTTAGTTCCTATAAGCGATTGCTTCATGACATTTTTATGTCAGAAACAAAACTCAATAGTGATTTACTTTCCAGCCAACATCGCATTACAGATTCATTGAAGTCGGACTAAATCCTCGACTCTGCGCCGCCTTAATGTCGTCTGTGTGAGTTCCTGTGCGGGGTGATGGCACAGTAAACAAACCTGAGAGCTGGAAACATGACTAATAAATGTTGTACTTGTCCCAAATCCTCGCGGCCGTGTTGGCAGAAACGCAGGTCACCACATACTGTAATGTGTGTAAATTTAAAGCATGAGTCACGGCAGGAGAACAGAGTGACTGAGTGGGCTGCTGAAGTGTCTGTTTACACTGGTGTGGCTCCACGACTTGGTTTTCAGCTATTGTTGTGGCTTGTGAGAGCAGATTTTTGGCAGAAAAATCTGTCTAAAGACTTAATTTCCATTTTTTTCTCTCTCTTTAATACACTGTTTTTAAATGAGATGTCAGTCTGTATGGGGTCAACTACTCAACCAGACACTTCCCCTCAAGCAAAACGCATGACTCAAGTATTAGAGAGATAATACTATAGGAGTAGATCACACATGTGCATGCAATCGCACATACAATGGGGTAGCCATGATAAGTGCTCCCGACCAGCCATGTTTTCCTCTTCGGTACACACCACTGCACATGACAGAGCAAAGCACACATGGGGCACATTAACCTCTCTCTGTGACACACACACTCACACACAGACATATTTCCTCGGGGAAACACCAGCTGGGGCATGCAGAGTATGGCGTTACCATGGCAACAGCATCTATAGGCGTGGCCCTGCTGAGTCGGCTGTAAGAGTGGGGTGTGAACGTATGTGCTTATCTACCACTCAGCCCTTCATTACAGAATTAGTCTCTCCATATTGCAGACTTACAGATAACAGTCATCTGCTGCTCGTCTCTCTCTTTCTGTTTCATTTCTATACAATAGCTGTGCAAGCTGTAGGCAAAATTTAAAAAAGTTATCAAAAAAACGTGAAAAACTCCATGTTTTCTACAACTATTACACTCCTGGCATTGATGCAGTATACTTACATCCACTAAATGTCCAAAATATGTGTCCACATTAGGTTCTTTCTAGTTCAAAAATGCTAAGTATGACCATAAAGAGACAAAATGTGACGATAAAGAAAAAGAGGTAAAATGAAACCGTAAAGAGCCAAAATAGGACAAACAAGAGGCAAAATATGACCAAAACCAGGCAAAATATGACCAAAAAAGGCAACATATGACCAAAAAGAGATAAAATATGACCGTAAACTGGCAAAATATGACCTAAAGAGGCAAAATATGACCACAAAGACATAAAATATGACCAAAAGAGGCAACATATGACCAAAAAAGGGGTAAAATATGACCATAAACTGGCAGAATCTGGCCAAAAAGAGGCAAAATACGACCATAAAAGGCAAAATATGACTAAAATGACCATAAAGAGGCAAAAAGCAGCAAAAAAGAGCCAAAACATGATCAAAAAGGGGCAAAATATTCCCAAAAATAAGTTAAATATGACCATAAATGGCAAAATCTGACTAAAAGGGACTAAATATGATCAAACGAGGATTGGTTTAAAAAATAAAATGTATCTTCTGGTATTTCTTATTGCAGTCAATGTGAAACAAAATACAAAATTCTTTAATTGTTTTAATAATTTTGTCTGTTTTAGGTTGAAAAAAGGGCAATATTGAGTATTGCAAGGGTATATTTCAAGACTTCTATTGGTCTGATCAGCAAAATGTGGCCTATATGAATGTGTAATTTCAACACATTTAATGTTTTGCATAAGATGTCATCAATATTGAACAATAGAGGCTGTGTGCACCATAACTGGAGCTTTTGCATCCATAAATATAAAATTACATAATGCATTTAACACGCATGCACAAGTACTTAGGGGTTATAGAGCTTTGACTAGAGCTTCTGTCCTTCAGTAGAAGCAATACAGCCTGTGCTGTGTTTTTCTGATTATCAAATGCCTTCAGTTTCAGCTCAGATCTCTCAGTCCTCCGTATTCTGAGCTGTAGTCACTGGCTGGGTCTTTGCAATACGACTCTGTATGTATTCATTTCTATTAAATTTGGAGGTGTTTCCAATCTAATGCGCTGTGTGCGGCTACATTGCTGTGTCATTAGCAGAAGTATTCAACTAATCTGAATTGCATAAGACTCAACCAAGCTATCTAATTTCATCCGGAGAAACATCTAATTAAATCTGTGTAATCTTTAATCAGCTTCTGTATCGCACTCTGGCTGACATCAACGCTCTGTTTCTTTAATAGCTCCACATATAAGCAGGATCTTTAGCAAAACGGAGCGCTGTCATCCCCGTCTCTACCTGTGTTTACACTCGTGTCTGCGGGTGTTTGTGTATATCTGCGTGTGTCCCTCTTGCTTTGTTTGTGTACATGCTATTTTTGTTGTTGTGTTTTTTTATTGGTGGGGAAAACGGGGGGGGGGGTTGCGGATGCTTCTGGGAAATGAATGTTTACTCGCCTCGCTGTTGTGAGTGTGTGTGCGTTAGTGAGCGAGGAAATGTGTAGCCTATAGGCCTGTTTAGCGGAGAAACCACGGGTTAGGAGGCGAGGGAGGAAAGTGCAGTCGTACTTAACAGTCAAACATCATTAAAATCTCCTCGGTTCCTCGGTGTGTTTGTGCCCGAGTGTGAGTGTGTGTGTGTGTGTGTGGGTGTGTGTTTCTCAGTGTGTTCAAGTTTGTGAGAATAAAAAAGTTCTTGTGTGTTTTCCCTTACTTTCTCCTTTGCGTTTCTGTGATGTCTTCGTGCTCTCTTCGCAGGCGGCGCTGTCATGTGCAAACACTCAGCAGATTTAAAAAACAGAGAGAATAAAACAAGATGAATGAGCCCAAAAAGATGCGATTCAAGTCACAAGAGCCCGCATTGTAGAAGCATGCGTAATAGTAATAATACACAAAACCACAGTGACACATGCAGCCACACAGAGGACATCCAGCCCTTTAGGCAGCTGATTGTCAGCATTTATCAGTAGCCACGGCGACAGGCGCACACAGTAATGTCTGCTCATCAAAGTTGACCAGGTTCATTATAGGCGGGGAAGTGAAATAGCGAGAGGAAGTGCTTTAGTCGGCATTTCACCTGGAAATGAGTGATTCACAGGAGAAGATACATGAAAGTATCAATGGTGGAGTCAGATAAGGACACAGAGAGAAAGACTGCTGTGGTCTAGAGAGAGGAAGACAGATTTTTACATCAATATCCATCCATTATCCATCCACTATCTACACCGCTTAGTCCTCATGAAGCTCGCAGGGGTGCTGGAGTCTGTCCCCCGCTGATAGAGACAAACAACCAAGCACGCTCACAGTCACACCTACAGACAATTTAGAATCAAATCATCGGTTAACCTCAGCATGTTTTTGGAATGTGTGAAGAAGCCAGAGAACCAATGCTGCACATGGAGAACATGCAAACTCCACGCAGAAAGATCCCAGGCGCCCCCACTGGGACACGAACCGTCGATCTTCTAGCTGCGAGGCAACGGTGCTAACCACTGCGTCACCTTGCAGCCCTTTTACATTAATATGTGAAAGCAAAATTCATATTTTTACAACAGCTATGGTCTTCATCCATGTCACTTCTGACAGGATTTTACTCACCTGCTTTATTGAGTGTAGCTAAAGACTCAGCAGGAGGTCAGAGCTTCATAATAGTGTTCAGTCAAGTGTTACTTTGGATCAGACATGATTTTTAGTCATATATCACTTCATCTCCGTTACTTAAAGGAGAGGAGCTTTTGCCCAAACTGATGTGATAGAGCCTCGTCTGAGTCCACCCTGGTTTGACCCAACGTGCTTAGCATAGGCGGTATATAAAGATGGATGAACCGTCCAGGATGTGAACCGTTGGTTTCCTGAAGGGCGATTTTGAGGCTCAGTCTGGTGGCTCCGCTCAGCTCCCAGCTAATCCAAGAATGAGCAAAGAGGTTGAGCCTCAGTGGAGCTGAGGTGGACCATGCAAGTGTCTGCAGAAAAAAAAATCCTGCAATAAGACTGACAGTCTGGCAGTCAGGGCCCCATAGAAGTGAGCTAAAAGTAGTGGAATACTGTAACATTCAAACACTGTAAATAAAGCTGCAAATATCTGTAAACTAATTATACTTTTTAGCTGATTTAAATACAGTAAAAGCTGTGTAATTTTACAGTCAAATGTTCTGAAATTACTATTTCTAAAGAAAAATCCAGATTTTTGATGTGGACACAATTTGCAGTTTTGGTCTGTTTTTAATGCAAATTATCACTGATTGTATGATTTTGTTAAAATTATCTTTAAAAAGACAGAGGAAACCTATAATATAACTTTAAATTGTTTTGAAAAATACAAGTAAAAACTGTTTAAAAAATTAGTGTTGACTGTCCTGCAACAGCATCCACCTTTCACTAAAATGGTAAAACCTTTAATTAAGATAAGATCTACTTTATTAATTCTGGAGGAAATTATATTGCCAGAGTACTATACAATAAACAAAGGATAGTGGAATATATACACAATTACACAGAGATTAGTAGTAAAATAGAAACAACAAAGAATAAAGTACAAAATGCAATGTGTTTCAAAATGTTTGTGTGAAATGTCGTAAGTCTTAAGTGATGTAAAGTGTCTAGAAAAAATAAGAACTTAAATAAGATAAAACAAGTACAAGATGTAAACTGTACACTAATTAACAAGAAACATGAAGAAAAAACGAACTGAAAGTAGATGTAAACAGATGTATTACACTGATGTATTGCAATTATACATACATTTATTCTTTAATACAGCTTAAATGGCAAGGTTATATAAACAATCCCCCTCAGCAGAGTGGTCACAAAAGGAGAAATTAGCAACAGAGACCAAAAGTGTTTTTCGTACCAGGCTGTAGAAATGTTTATTCCCTCTGGAAAGTTGGTTTTTACATGGGAGTCTATGAGGATTGACTAGCTTTTGGAACAGCCTCAAGTGGCCATTCGAGGAACTGCATTGTTTTTTTTTGTTTTTTTTTTCATTTCTGCATCGGATGCATCTTTTAGCCCTGGAGGCTGCCGCTTGGTGGTTTAGAAACTGCGGCTCTCGCTGTGCAGTCGTGCAAAAGGTGATTATAAAAGACATTTTGGGTGCATTCATTTTTGTTTTTCCCACTGGGATGGCAGGGACACGTCTCCTTCACTTGTATCTACTAAAATATGTGAAAACTGATTCTCCTACAATCCAGCAGCCAGAGTTCACGTGACAAGAGAGCGAAGTTGATAAAAATATTGATATATCAAGGTCACTTGCAATTGTCACAGCAATTAAGCTTTATGAGCAGAAGAGAGTGAAGTGAGGACTTTCTTTCCCCCAGGGTTGTTTCTCTCCCACTGCCCTTTCCTCTGATTGGTGGAGGTAGCATGAGCAGCCCAAGAGGAAGATTAAAGGCACTTTGGGGTGGAAAAAAAATCCTCCAAACTCTGCACATTTTTCCATTTAAAAAAAGCACAGTTTAATTGTGTTATCTTGACTTTATTGTTACAGCCCTATATATGCTATTGTTAGGTGCTTACAGTCCTTTTCTTGTTACTGTACCTCCTACCTATATGTTTGCTTCGTCTCTTCATGCCTATAAAGGCCTTTGAAATTGAGTTAAAAGACAGAGTGGGGTAGAAAAAAAGCGTAGAGATCAATTGAGTAGTTATAAAAAAGAGAGCAAGTACGGCAGAAGGAGTTTTGAGGAAGAGAGCGGCGCCGTGCAGCGAGGACTGGCACTGAGTTTCCTGCAGTCTCAGTGGGAGTCGAGTTGTATGTCATATTCTGTCCACCAGCTGTCACTCAGTGCAGGAGGTCTCTGCTCTGACACACTGACTGACAGCTCTCTGCTATACGGGTAGAGATATATTTCTGAGGCAACATATACTGCACATCCAGCTGCCTCCAGAGGTGAATATCTTGTGTGTTTGAGTATGTGTACATGCAGGAGACACTCATTCCTAATGACAGTGGAAGGTCACTGTTATCAGTCTCATACTCTCTCTGTCTCCACACCAGTCGTCACTCTCTGTCTGAGGAGACGAGCTGCTTCTCTGATCACACGAAACATCAGCACTGGTATTTTTAACTCAGGTTTCTCCTCTTTTCTTTTTCTTTTTGGAGTTCTTGGTAAATCCCATTCATGGTAAGTGCTTGTGCAGACTGCCAAAACAAGACAGATTGGAATTAGTACACGAAAACTATAAATGGCATTTTACATCAGGTTCTGTCTCTGTTATGTTCTTGTTTAACTGTCAAAGTTGGTTTTGGACAGGTCTGGTTCGGATATCTCTCCATTATTCCCTCATTAGTTCACGTTTTATTCATTTTGTTTCGGAGGTTTTTTTCACATGAGATCATGTGAAATATTGGGTTTTATTGTCAAGTCTGCATCTGTTCCACAGACAGAGGGCACTAATCAGTGAGAGGATGGAGACGGATAATTACTGACAGCATTTTTCACCTTATAAGAGCAAGGCTACTCAGACTCAGTGGTCTGCTGCTTTTAGGATTTTTTTTTTAAAGAATGTCAGCAAGCAGTGTCTAATAAATGGCCTGATATAACTACTGACTGTGACATTAAGCTGATTCTTTTTATTATCTGGTATTTGTCAAGACTTTCTCAGTAGAGTTGGTAGAAGTCATTTAAAGAGTCAGAGGGACTTCTGAAGTCCATGGGATATATCTTGCATACATTCTCATTAAAAGTAAAAAACAACAACAAATGTCTTTGGGCAATATATCAAATTTTAGATGGAAAATCATTTCTGTAGTCCTCTTCACATTCTACTCTTCTTTTTCACTTTCTATTTGGAGAAAATGTGAGAGTCATATCCACTTTCGAGCTTTCCTTATTGCATCATTGCAGAAGCAGTTGAATTAGCTTTGATTTAATTCCACACTTACTTTGCTTAGAAAAAAAGTGTAAATAAAAGAAGTCTAATGTTACCGGCGCTTCCCTCTAATGCTCATATCGTTTTACATGTGACTTAAAGACTACTGCACCCATGAGAGCCGGTGTGAATATAATAGAGGGAATCAGGCTGGAGGGCACAGAGGGATTACAGCTGTCTGGAGAGGGGTGATATCGGCCAAGTACGTACACGTAAACCCCCATAATGTGTACGTGCCAGTGTGTGAGGGGGTGTGTAACAGGAGATAGGAGGATTCAAGGGTCTTCATGCAATAATCCAGGTCTCTATCGCCCCACAAGAGAGGAGACACGGGGCTAGCGATGGTTCTTCATGAATCGGACCCCTGACCTCGGAGCCTGTTGGTGTGTCTGAGCGGGAGGAGGGATCCCGCCCAAAACACCCCCAAGCGCCTCCACGACTCGGGGCGTTACCATGACAACAGGGTTAGAGGCTAGCCCACTAGCAGAATGAGAAAGAAGGTGCATTCTGACGTGAGCTCAGATCCGAGCGCTGCAGCGTGTTTAGAATGCATTCATCTTTTGTTGCTGCTTTTTTTCCGTTGGAATGTGTTCCTCTGTTGTGTTTTTTTCCTTCACTTTACATCCATGCTGGTAAATGCCAAAGACTTTATTTTTTCCCAGCAGGCTTTTTTTTTTTTTATTCTTGTCAGCAGTTATTTTCCATTTCATTTCTCACTGATGCCTTCACTCTTGGAGTTGTTCGTGTGGTTTGTTTTGGGCTTTTTTTATTTTAGTTACACTGCTTCGAATTGCTCAAGGAACTTGGCATAGTGCTCCTTCAGAAAGAATTAGCACAGAAACTATTTCAACCGCAAACAACAACATGCTGGTTTGTTCCAGAGTTAACACTCTACCCCACTGATTTCTGCATTGTAAATACTTGTGGCTGTATATTTTTTTGACTTGCATGTGCGAAGACGGTTTTGTTTCAGTTAGAAAGTGGTTACTTTCAGTTGAGTCTTGCAGAAGCGGTCAATAAAATTCAAATATTTTGCAGCTGAAAACACTTGTTCTGAATATAACACAACCAGTATGAATATTGGATGGAGTAATAAACAGAGGAAATAACTAATTCAGTGTGGAACAGACAGAACAAATCCAAAAGAACCACAGTAACACACAAACACAACATGCCAAAAAGGGTGTCAGTGTGAGTGTAATATATGTATAAATATGTGCATATATTTAGAATTTCTCTCCATTATCATCCCTTTCATTTATTCTCCTTTTAGGTGGTTGGTTTTTTTTTCCTCTTGAGTGATCGCAGTGTCAGTTTTCACTCAGGGAGGCTGTGGTGATGTCATGAGACAAAACCCTCTAATTGGCAGGAAAGGAAGGCTGAAGTGCACGTTGGTGTAAATGAGGTGATAGATCACACCGTGTTGTTATCTATAACTCATTTTCACACATCAGCCCTACACCCATATAGTCTAATATCTCTCTGTGCTCTTTTGTTTAACCTGGTCTTGCTGTTTTCCCTCATTCCTCACCCCCAAAATTTTGTGCAATCCATTAATAGCAGCACCCATGTCGAACTCGCGCATATGCACACATGCCTACAGATGGATGAATGCACGCGCACACACACACACACACACACACACACACACACACACCAATCAGTTTCCCTCTCCTCACCCTCCCTGGGGAAGCAAAGTCCTGCATCAGCTGCTAAATTGCCTAAACTCTCTCATCCGCTAATGGGCTACCTGTCTCCCTGCATGTCTGCCTCTCTGTCTACATTAATGAGTTTCTGTTGTCTGTCAGTCTGCCTCTGTGCCTTCCTGAATGTCTGATGTCTTGTCTTTATGCTACTTGTTTTGTCCGTCTGTCTCCGGCTGTTCTGCCGCGCGTCGGCTTCTGTTATCCTTCCTGTCTGTCCGCCTGTTGGCGAATAAATCAACTGGTTTCTGTGCTTTGGTCTGACAGTTTTTGCAGCGTTCTATGACTGTTGTGTTGATGAAACCATGCTCACTGTGTACACATCCTGCAATTAAATCTGTTCTTATTCTGGTAAGCTGCTACGAGACCAACATGACGTAGAGTCCATTATGTTGTAAATGGAACGTAGTAATCATGACAAAAGCGACAGTATCGCAATACGAACTTATTCCTAGCAGTTGTAGTAGAAATAGTGACTTTTTATGGCACTTTTTAAAGTGGTTTATATACAGTATATGAAGGTTCTTTACATAAGGAGAGAAAAGACAGTTACAAAAGAACAGATAGGCCAGATAATACTAAGCTTGGACACAAACTAGTGATAGTAAGGCAGTATTTTAAAATATTAAAAATGTGCTATTACATTAGCAATAGTCCTATGCCCTAAAACACACTCGCTTTTGCCATCTATTTTACTCTAAATTTAATCATAATTTGCTAAATGAACATCATACTGTACTGAAGGAGACTTGAAACGAGTGATTTAGTCCATTTGAACAATGTTTACCGAGGTAAAAAATCCAGTGAAAAATCTGGTAATTTTCTCATCGACATCTATACAATCAGAGGAGTCGCTCCCTGCTGGCTATTAGAACTAATACAGGTTTAAGTCGGGGCTATTTAAGTAGTATTTATAGCTATGTTAAGAGCAGTATCGGAACTTGAAGTAGTAATAGCAGCATTTGTAACGCTAACAGTCGAAGTAGCTTTTGCCATTATGTTTATAGGAATAGCAGAAATAGTAACAAAAGAATTGGGCTACTAATTGTAGCAAGAACTTGCTAACTAACATTAGCAACAATGGTATAAGTAGTGATAATATGGTAATAGTGATACTAACAGTTATCTAAATATGTAAGAAGTACTAATTTGGACCTATAATAGGCCCATAAGTAATAGAAGAATTGCCAAATTAATTCTCCGAGAAATCACTGTCAACTAAGTTCACTATTACAAAAATACCTCTAAAGGAAGTGTGTTAATTCCAAATCACATGACCTGCTCCACATGATGTCATTTCCTCCTGAAGAAAAGACTGAAAGACTCCAAGGCTTTCTGAGTTATTTAATATAAAGTAGTGTGTGAGTCAAGTGTGGATTTATGGCATGTTAACAGGTTTACTACAATATCTTTATAAATAACTTTCAATTTCAATTTTACTCAATTGTTTATAGAGTATTTAGAAGAATTTTTCTGTAAAAATATAATGTGGTGTTTGGATGTAGGCGGCCATGTTGATTTTAGGCCTGAAAACAGCAAAAATGTCAACTATGGTATGTGTTAACTATGTTACAAAAAATCCCACAGTTATATATAGACCCTTCTTAGTAGCAGAAGCACACAGTCAGTGCAGTTACAGCTACTCTTCTCTTCACCCCAACGGGCCTACAATGCAATGGTAGCCAAAGACTCAGCATAGCGACTCCTCGTCATTATAACTATAGCAGTAATATATCGGCCTTTGTCAATGTCTTCCATTGTCCTCATCTCCTTTGTGTCTTTCCCTTTTGTCATCATGTACCACATTTATCCTAAATAGAATTTTCTGCTCTTTATTCTCTCCCTTCCTGAGCTCTTGCGTCTCTTCTTCATCTCTGCCCCCCACAGCTCCGGCTCACATACAGTATTGTCTGTAGTTGTGCTGTTCCACCGAAGCGAGCGCTCAGGACACAAAAGGTCCACAAACAGCACCCGGAGATGAATTCCACTGCAATAATAACATATGAAGGTTTAGATAGATGAGTACTAGTGTGTGCATGGGACACATTATGCCTTTGTTATTCAGGTACACGGGGAATAAATCATTTCTGTGTCTTTGCATGTCCTTGTCAAACCACTGTTTATTGTCTGTCCATTTTTCGGTCTTTCTGTCAGCATGTCCTCTCTGATGTGAGCCTATTCCGTGAACCGTATCATAAATAGAGGCCTGTTGACATTTCAATTTGCCTCATAACCCTTCATATGTCCGCACACACACACACATATACACCACGTTCATTGTTGAGCACGAGTTCAGTGGCAGGCCTGTCCTGGGTTTCCAGGGAGACAAGGAAAAGCAATAACTACACACTTGACCCCTCTGCTCTTTTATTGGCCTCTTCTCCCCTTCGCACACACACACACACACACACACACACACACACACACACACACACACCTCAAATCTAATCTGGGAGAGTGAGCCTCGGCGCTGATATTCCTCCCATCTTCCCAGGAGGATTGGAGAAGAGAGGCAGAAAAGAGGGGGAGAGGAGCGAGAAGTGGAGGAAGTTAATAATTTCATCTTGCAGTGACCTGGAGACGATAAGATCGAATGTTGGGTTCATCGTAACGCACTCACACAGGGAGGCAGGAACACACTTTGTGCACACAGATCATCGCAGTTTCCCATCCTCTCAATCTCACTCCGTTACAAACATTCTGCAGAGTGGGAAACTTTTTGATTGTGGGGAAAGAGGAGAGGAAGTACGGGCAAGAGGGAGAAAATATAACCGAGAGAAAGTGGGAGAAAAACAGTGACCCCGAAAACAAAGCGAGAGAGAAGCTGATGGAGGGAAAATATTAGGAGGAGCGACGGGACCAGCCTTAGCGACAAGCCTGTTTACTGTTTATTTTGGTCTCCAGTCTCATTTCTCTTCATATTGGCATAGTCGAGATGGTTTCCTTTCACTGTTTATTCCTGTGTGGATTTCTCTGTTTTGTGCATATTTGTGTAAGAGTTTGTGCGCTCGCATTAGTGTGTGTGCGGCCGCTGCTTTAATCATCTTCGGTTGTTTGTCTGAACTCAGTCTTTCCGCAGTCATCAGTTCTTATGGTGTCTTCGCAGAACAGCAGCGTCCCATTGTGGGATTTCCCGTTTTTCTTCCTTACTTAAGCAAATAGTACTTGAGCTGAGTACTTGAGCAGACACTGTATTTAGCAGTTGATGTAAAATGTCGAGTTCCTGATAAATAGCGTATGTTACTGTGTGGATAAGTGCAAGATAAATGAAGAACTCGTTGTTTATTGTACAGTTTTCTGTCTTGCCCTTTGGGAAAAAAGAGTGCAGAGGTCTGAATAATCACCAGCACACAGCTCAAGAGCACTTATGTATTTTTAAATCTATCTGTGTGTACATATTGGGTGCATTAATGTGTGTGTGAGAGAGTGTGTGTTTGGCATCATTACAAGCCGTCCAGAGTGGCCACACTTAACGGCTAAAGCTAGGTCTCTGCAGTACATGGAACAATAAGAGCTTGCTCATGATGATTTCTTCCTCTTAGTAATCAGGTCAGGGTCGATTGGAGTGTGTGTGTGTGTGTGTGTGTGTGTGTGTGTGTGTGTGTGTGTGTGTGTGTGTGTGTGTGTGTGTGTGTGTGTGTGTGTGTGTGTGTGTGTGTGTGTGTGTGTGTGTGTGTGTGTGTGTGTGTGTGTGTGTGTGTGTGTCTGTGTGTGTGTGTGTGTGTGTGTGTGTGTGTGTGTGTGTCTGTGTGTGTGTCTGTGTGTGTGTGTCTGTGTGTGTGTGTCTGTGTCTCACTGAGTGGGTGTGTGTTTGTGTGGAAGGCAGCACGCAGTGACGCTTTCCTGCAGTGTTGCCTTCTGTAACACAGGTGTGTGTTTTTATGCAAGTCTGTGCACATTCATGTAAAAGCCGCTCTGTTGTACCACAGTAGCAGGATTATCTGTATTATGCAGTTTTATAGATGTATTCATGTCCACAAATCTTCTTTGTGAATAAATCTCAATGGGATTTATCGGAATAAATCAAAGTTATATATAGATTGTGTCTGTACAAATACGCAGCTACATGCGAAGAGTCCAAAGCACAAATTCACCTCCTTGTTTTCTTCTCTCGCTCGTCTCTCATCAGTTCTCCAAGGAGAAGTATCTGCTGGAGTCTCCCCCCGAGAAACTTCGTAAGGAGCTGGAGGAGGAGCTGAAACTGAGCCCTGCTGACATCAGGAGCCATGGCTGGTACCATGGACACATACCCAGAGAGGTACGGACACCATCCAACCTTTGCACAGTAACACTGGAAGTCCTGAATGGATGCTTCCATGTTCATAAATGCTACTTGTGCTACTTTTCTCTCTCATAGACCAAGCAATTTTCAAATCCTGTGTGGGTAATTGGTGTTTTTAGGCTTAACTATTAATGCATTAAATGAAAAAAAACCTACCAGAAATGAAAGTAATCATTCAGTAATCATCGTTGTATTTGAGCTAACACACTACTTTCCATTTTAAAAAATAGCTTAAGCATTTTCCATCACTTGTCAGCAACGAAAACAATCAGAAGTTTTGTGGTGAATGAATAGAATAGAATTAGGAATGTCCGATAATAACGGCCCACCAATATTATCGGCCCGATATTGACAAAAAAATGGGATATCGGTCCATATCGTTATCGTTTTTTATGCCTGTCATGAAAACCGATAAAATAATGCCTGGATTTCCCCGACAGTTTTCAAAATTGTACAGTGTAGTTGCCACATTGTAATAGACTCATAGAGGGAGGGAGGGAGAGTGTGAAGTGTTGTCTGAGACAATTAAAAAAAGGCATATTTTCATAACTTAAGTTCAGTTTTCTTATTTTACACTGACGATGTTTACATGTGGAAAGCCTTGTTGCATTTGAGAATGCATCCAATGGGGCGTCCCAATAAAATTAGGCATGATGTGTTAATTCCATGACAGGAGATATGTGATTTTACCTAAAATGAGGTAAATAGTCCACAGATATCGGTATCGGTGGATATCGGAATCAGATATTGAGAGTTGGACAATATCGGCATATCAGTTATTGACAAAAAAGCCCATATCAGACATCCCTAAATAGAATAGAATAGAATAGCTGTGCGCTCATGACGGCATTCATACTGCACATCCACCAAGATATGAATGAAAAACTTCAAGTTAAGCTTCACACCACAGTCTCTCAGTCCCTGTTGCAGTGAAGTAACTTGAAGAAATGAAGAAATGGTTTCTAAAAAAGCATGATTTATTACTCCTTCAGTTTGTATTTTATCCTCCCACGTATTATGTTAAAAAGTGAGAATTCAATGAGACGAAATACCCAGTCTAGTAGTGTTTTTTGCGGCTTGACGTGGTTGTCAAGCAGCAGTATTAGTTGAGCGATCGTTTGGCCAACATCTCTGGCTTTGAAAGCACAGTTTAAATGCTTTACACGCAGAATGACACTGATTAATGAATCCCATCATCTGTCACAGCTCAGTAGAAATTGCTTTAGCGTTCAGAAGGAGGGGAAACTCTGCCAAACAGACAGCTGCGTGTGTTGCTGATGTACGCAATTGAATTTCACAGCTGGTGACTAAGATGCAGATACACAGAGACACACAGCAGCAGTCCGGGACGCTCACACACACTTCATGCACATGTGGAGGGTCCTCGTTCTTAGACGGTGCCGCTGTCGCCTGATCAACCTCTGTCGCTCTTTCACACACACATAAACACAGACACGGATTCAAATCAGCCATCTGTGAGTCTTTCCTCTTGTCATTTACATAAAATATTCATTTATTCATGGTGTGCCCCTGAGTAAACTTGGGGAAACCCCCGGCCCCCTGGTAACCAAAACAATACTTAGTGACTGGATCTCAAACACACCCTGTGGGCTGCTACTGTACGTTAGCTTTCCTAAATCCCATCCTCCTTCCTGATCCCTTTCTTCCTTCTGATCTTAACTTCCTTTTTTAAGTTAAGACTTTAATATCTTCACAGGTGAATAGCCCAATGTAGGATTGCCTTTAGTCATATTATTTTCTGCACTTTTTCTCCTAAACCGTCAGCATAAAGCGTCGATTATTCTACAATGCAGCGAGGGATCAGATAAAAAAGCAACTCAACAGAATTGTGTTTGAAAATGAGCGAGATAAGAAGAGCCTGCACTTGTTTGGAGCTTTTGATCTGTGTATCTGCTGCCTCCTGCTGGTCTGTGACACTGTTTACCTTGGGCTGTGTTGCAGTGCATATTTCATGCCTGGTTTCCTGAGTTGAATGAATTTAAAGCTTCACACATTCTGCTTTCAACGACAACCTCTTTGCAGGTAGTTTTAAAGGAGATGCTGCACCGTCAGAGATCTGTTTCTCCTTTACTACACCGGTATTACATCAATATTTGTGATCTCTTCTCCCAGAAACCAGACACACATCTGCAGTGATGTACAGCCCGAAGCTGTTCCACTTGCAGTGAACGGGACATTGCTTTTCTGGATTGCTTGTTTTGTCGATAAATTCAAAACAAGTTTCACTTTTACAACTGTGCTGAACTCCATAAAATGTATCTTTAGAAAGTCATTACAGCCATTGTCTCTGGCGTTTTTTCTTTATCCGTCATTGCCAATTCAAACTGTGCATAGCAGAGACAGTCTGGCAGTGAGAGAGATGTTTGTTCAGCAACACAAACTGTCCTAAGGCATTGTTATAAATAATCACCATTCTCTAAATTCAATTATTCAACAGTCAAAGTGTCAAAAACAAAATGTTCACACGCAGGCTGTGGCTCAGTGATCCAAGTTTACTTTCTGCTGCGTGTGCTTGGAGCTTTTTCTCTCTTACTTTGTACATTTAAACCACTTTTTTTCTTGTCTAGGTGTCAGAGACTCTGGTTTTGCGCAACGGAGATTTCCTGGTTCGTGACTCTCTGACCAGTGTGGGCGACTACGTTCTGACCTGTCGATGGGATAATGAGGTGTTGCACTTCAAGATCAGTAAAGTTCTGGTCAAATCCAATGAGACGAAGGTGCGCATTCATCATTTAAAGCCCATTGTTTCTAAAATGCTCACCTGTGGTCCCTTTTACCTTATTTAATCCGTGGTGTTATGGATTTACTTCGTGCTCTGAAGGCAGAAAGGACGGTAGGAAAAGATTTACTGCTGTTGTTAGTCTGCCTGCTTGACTTTATTGAATACCACAATAGCAAACAAGTCACCCACCAGCAGTGTTTGAGACCTTCACGGGGATTTCTTCGCTTTTCTATGCGTTTTGGCCTTTTGTCCAAATGCATTTGTAGATCACAAAAAAGAAAAACTGTCTCCAGGCTGAGGATTTTCAGAAACTCCATCTGAATTATTGACGGGGAAAATGGACAGTTTTAGAAACACAAGGACGCTGGATTCATTTTAGAGGTTCAGAGGCCAAAAAAGTGTGTTTTTTCCATGTGTGAAGTTGTTTAGAGCTTGTCTTGATGCATCAGAGCTCATAGCAAACCAGATATCCAGCACTTTAAAGTACCTTTTCCTTGTTGTAGCAGCATTTGGCTTTACCAAAAATTTACATCTGTCATGTGTATTTGGTGACACAGATGGCCTATTAAAGAATTATATTATAGAAATACTATAGACCTTAATGTTTTTCTGTGATCCTTTTCCACTCTTTTGCCAGTGCATGTTGCTACTTGTCCCTTAGTAAATAAAGTCTGGCTGCAGAGCGATGTGTGGTAGATTTTGTCACTTACTTAACTTTCCAGTGTATGTTTGTGGGTGTTTAAATGAGAAACAAAGAGGGTGGTATAGAGCCAGGCTTATTGCACACAGTTTCTGTAACTTGCTTAAAAGTTTGTCAGAATGTTAATGGGTCAGCAGCATCCGTACATCACTAACCCCCAGTTTCCCAGACTGTTTTTTCCCTCAGAATGTCTTGTTTGTCTTTCTGCCTCCATTCTCAGTATTGTCTTCAATTTGATTTAGCTCCTCATCTGCAGACTCTGCTTCCCATAAATGCGGCCAACCATCAAACCAAAATGTCTTACTGTCATTCATATAATGGTCCAACAGGGTAATCAGTCGTTGCATTTAGCTGCTGAGCGTCCAGTCAGCCTCACACATGTAAACAAACTGCTGTGCGGCAGATGAATATGGGTCAATATATAACTGAGGGACTTTTGAAGTTCATGGCATATATCTTGCATACATTTTTATTAAAAGTAAAAAAAAAAGGCGAATGTCTTTTATGTTCATTATGATCATGTGTTTACAAAGTCCATAATTATTTATCATGGAAACAATCACTTATTAATAAAAAATGACTGGATATCACTGAAATGTCAACTAAATAACCATTAGAATTTAATACCAACAACCTTCTAATTAGCTAAACAGTAATAAAATGAACTTATTCAAAAATAGTTTTGATTGTGTTCTTTTTATTAAGTTGAGATAATCATGACAGATGTTTCTTTTTTGCCAATATATCAAATTTTATATGGAAAATAACAAATTGTATCTGTGTCTGAGAAATCACTTTCAACCAAGTTCCCCATTACAAAAACACCTCTCAAGGAAGTGTGTTAATTCCAGATCACATGACCTGCTCCACATGATGTCATTTCCTCCTGAAGAAAAGAATGAAAGACTCCAAGTCTTTCTGAGTTATTATCCCCCGCCTCCACGAAGTGTAAAAGGGTAATAGGTTTGGCCTCCGTCCGTCCATGCTTCCGTCCGTCCGTCCGTCCGTCCGTCCGAGATGAAGGGGACAGCTTTTCTCGGAAACTATTACAGCTAGGATTACGAAATTTAGTGTGTAGCTTCACACCATGGACACCTTGATCAAGTTCGAAAATGAGACCTGTGCGATAATATTTAACAGAGTTATGGCCCTTTATCACTATTTTGGATATAGACTCATAGATATCACATGTGGCGGGGGATATTGATGACCATGTCGTCTTCTTTAATATAAAGTAGTGTGTGAGTCAAGTGTGGATTTATGGCATGTCAACGGGTTTACTACAATATCTTTATGAATGACTTTTAATTTCAATTTTACTCAGTTGTATATATAATATTTAGAAGAATCTTTCTGTGAAAATTCCATGTGGTGTTTGGTTATAGGCGGCCATGTTTATTTTAGGCCTGAAAACAGCAAAAATGTCAACTATGATACAAAAACTCCCGCTATTATATATTGACCCATACGCACTCTACAGGTTAGGTGTGTTACTTCCACAACCTAAAACAGAATTAAATACTCTGATTCCTTTTTACGCTGGCAGATACCTCCCCAGTGTACGTGAACGGTCATGTGATGCACAATTTCAGCTGTATATAATGCTTTAAAATGAAAACATTAATGTGAATGTAACCGAAGTAGCTCGTCAGAAACCTCAGGAAAAGCACTCTGTTCCATTCATGTGTCTCTGTGAGAAAATACTGGCCTTCATTAATGTTATTAGTCACCTGCAAAAGCTGCATGAACAGTCTATTTCATTCTCCTCCTTGATATTTCAGTTCAGTAGTCTCTTTTGAACCAGCATGCACACAGGATCTCTGTGCCAGCGTATCTGAATGGAATGTGGTTTTACTTAAATCTGAGTAAAGGCCTATTTTCTCTTATTCCCTCTAATGATTGAGATAATTACATGTGTAGGCTAATTTGGCGCAGGTGTAGCACGATGACCAGCTGTGATTCTGCTCCCCGCTCTGCCTCCGAGCTTTAATTCCTTCGCTGCTCTGTTGAAGTCTGTTTCCTCTTTATGTGTTCAAAGCAGCTATTAGATCAGTACAGGTTTTTGAGCGCTGTGCACAGGATTATAAAGGAACAGCAGGATTTTTTTGCTCCTCACTCCAAGAAATTTGTAACCACAGACAACAAAGAGAGCCTGTTTCCTCTTATTTCAGTCAGTGTGTTTTATTCCATTCTGCTGTATCTTCGTCATCAGGTGCAGTATATGCTGGAGTCTGACAGTTTCGACTCGGTCCAGGAGCTCGTGCGGTTTTACGTGGGCCAACGTAAACCGGTCTCCCAGTCCAGCACTGTCCACATCTACTGTCCAGTCAGCAGAACTCTTCCTCTGCGCTACCTGGAGGCCACGTTCGCCCTCTCCAACAGCAAGCAGGGCTCGGCCTACTCGCCGTCCAGTCAGAGGGGAGCGTACATCAAGAGGAGGAGCGTCACCATGACGGACGGGCTGACGACGGAGAAGATGATACCTCACAGGTGAGCCAGGAGCGGAAATGAGTGGAGGTGCAGTTCTGCCCTAAAAGCATAACAGCTAACTTGACATTTCTTTATTTGCAGTCAAATTTATCCTTGTTTCGTTGTTGCTTTATGTCACACACATGATTAGTGACTCAGACAGTCCCAGTCCAGTTGAGACGCCAGTGGCACAGCCAGAACCAGAGCCGGAACCTGTGCCCATCTGCAGGTTGTGTGTCTGTGTTTGTGTCGTTCTCGAGCACTGAACTAGTGCACTTACCTCCCACAATCCCGCAGTTCCCCTCACTTCACAGACACCATCAGCACCTCCCCTCCAGTAATGAGCATCAAACCCGCAGTGAAGTCGACAAATGACTCGTTCGCCGGATCGCTCAAGTTTCAAATGGGACGAGGCCGTTTGAAACTTGAAATTGAGTCGAAACTGAGAGGAGGAGCAGACGAATATGTTGTGTACAGTGGAAATAAATGTTATGCCTCAAAGAGATTATGAAATGGAAATGAGCGTAGAACGAAATATCAGTGCCAAGGACACACTTGGCTTAAGAAAGCAAAGATGGGTGGAAAACATACTTGGGTATGAACAGTCAAAACAGCTCCCAGTGTTATTTCGTTAAAAATTTAAGTTAAGCATTTATTTTCTTGATATTTTCACTGTTCTGCATGTTTCTGCTCCTGCCTCTAAGTCCTGAACGTGGTTTAGTTTAGAAATAACATAAATTATGTGTTCACCACGACAGTTACACCAACTGAAAATCTCCCTTTTCTCTCACCCTGAAATAATCAACCTTTACATCCTTAATCACACCATTCCTGCTTTGTGAGGTTCCCTTCAGTATCCTGGTATACTTTCAATCCAGACTCAAAGATTTTTAACATCATAAATCTGCTCTTTTTGCAGCCCGTCGACAATCCACCACCACAAAGATGCAATGCGGAACTGTGCGATGAGCATGGACCAGATTCAGGAGTATCGCTGCCCCTTGTCACCTGTTGGAGAAACTCCACTGTCTCCTGCATACAGTGCTAGTAAGTGCCACAGAGAAACATGCAAAATCACAGCCTGTAGAGATTTTAAATAGTGATGTGTCATGCGCAAAAAATCGAAGAAATCCGTCCCTCTGCTCCGCTCACAGCAAATCTTTGTTTTGATTGGCAACATGGTAACCATGTAGCCAATCACATGTGAGGATAAAACATCATACCATTATGTGACAGCAGAGAGGGGGAAACTCGGTTAGCCCCAGCAGTCAGACACCTCCTCCATTAGAGGGCCAAGTGGAGGAGGAGCCACAAACTTCTGCTGTGTGGAGGCCCTTTAATGAAAGAGCTACAGGAGACACTGCAAGGAGAAATCCTACAGCTGATGGTGTAATGGAGGCAAGGTCATATCTTCAGGAGTCCCTCATCTAACGAGCAGATGACCCACTGAGCTGGAGGCAGGCTGAGACCTGGTGAAGGTGATGGAGGGGAGACTATTGTGGCAACTTCTGTTCCATCTGAGGAAATCTTTTCAAAAACAGGGCAGATATCAAAAGAAGAAATCCTATCAGCCCATCCAAGCTGAGGCATCTGATTTTTCTGAACCTCTCCTGAAGATTTTTATACTGTTCAGTGGGTTTGTTCATTTGTTTTTTGTGCAAAAACAGTTTGACTGAAATCTTAAACAAAAGTAAGAACGCCTGCTTTTGTAACAGAACAAATGCACTAAATGAGGCAATTATGAGGCAATTATGAGGCTTCTCATAAAAACACTGAATGCAAAAGGGTTCATCAATACACAAATCAATCATATTGGCCAGGTTCAGCTTAAATATGAAGCTACAAATAATGCTAAGCTGGGAGCCAAAAGAGACGGCTTTTGTTTGGGAGCCGGGCCAAAAGAACGGGCTCTCTGAAAAGAGCTGAACTTCCCGTCACTGATTTTAATGCTCCTCTTTCTGTTTTTCTTCAGTCACCAGGCAGAGAGCCCACTCAGGCGGACGGGTCCTGGCCGTCGTCCCTCCCTCCCCCGTGATGCGACGCTCCAGCGACCCCCAGCTCAGCCCCTCAGCCAGTAACAACCCTGCAGAGTTTCCCGCTCACACCTCTCACTCGGCGCACTCCTCACCCGCCCATCATCCCAGCTACCAACCGCATTCCTCGGAAACAGCAGGGAGCTACTGTGACCTCAGACCGTGTCCCTCCGGGCCTCCCAAACCTCCCGCTAAGAGCTATGTAGAGCGATTGCGAGTGGAGGAAGGCAGGGAGGAGGGAGCAAGAGAGGAAGGAGAGGGGATGTTCAGCGCCCCGCAGGTGGAGACAGCTTCTTCATTCAGGCCATCCAGGTACGAAACACCGAAACAGGATTCCAAAATTTTTGTTGTTTCCAAAGGATGATGAATTGTCATCCATAAGAGGTACAGAAATATGACCAAACATGCGGCTGACTTATTGTGCTGTAAGTTTCTAGGAGCTGGAGTTTAGGCTGAGTCAGACCGGTGGGCGTCGTAAAAATAGAAAGAATTCCCACTGAATAGATGACCAGACGACTCTCTGAGGCAGCTGTAACAGGATAAAGTCTGGTCAAAAGGCAGCTTCCGGGAGAAAGAAAACCACAGAAAATGAACTTCTTTAACTCTCCTGTTGTCTTCATTTACAGGCACCAGAAAAAATTGTTTCCTTGTCTGAAAAAATCCAAAAATTCTGCAAAAAAATTCCCCAAATTTCTGAAAATTTGCAAAACCTTTAGGAAGAAAAATCCAATAATTCCTTAAAAATCCTTTAATTTTTTTTTAAATCCCCCAAATGTGCTCAGAAAATTCTCGTAAATGTTTTCAAAAAATGAGTAAAAATCTTCCAAAAAAAAATCCTAAAAATATCTAAAGTGACTACATATGTGTCAGTAAAACTTCTAATATTTTCTTTAAGAACATTCACATAAAAATCAACCAAAATCCAGCGCTGGATTTTGGTTGATTTTTATGTGAATGTTCTTAAAGAAACATTTTTAACATTTCTTTTTTTTTCCACCAAAAAATGTTCAAAGATTTCCCAAAAATGTTGAAAATGTGGACATCAGAAGCTTCACTGTGAAAATCTATATTTTTTTCCACATTTTCAAACTTTTCAAACAATTTTGACCCGCAGGACGACACGAGGGTTAAACTAATAATATGGAGGATGTACAAACAGGATGCTTTGTATTCAAAAAATGTGTGTTGAGAATAAAACCCGCAGTAGTTGGAGTGAATTCTGAGCCAAACCTAACTCCGTTAATGAACTCTGTGATGTATGCTACCTTTTTGTGCCTGCCGACATCTGTGACTCTGAATTGTTGCTCAGCTTTCTCTTCGCTGAAACACATTCGACTCAAAGGTCAATACACATGCTGACATTTTGTCATAGAGGGCAAACACATATAGCAGAGAGGCAGTTTTGACAGGCACTGCAGTCGCGCTCTGAGCGAACGGCGACTGGAAAACAGGCTTGAGTAAACAGCTGATAATCCTGTGGGAAACGGCCCGAGGGCAGGCTTTGTGCTGTGGTCAGAGAGGCAGCAGATACTGTATTTTATTGGGCTTACTGCGCCATGGGAGGACACAGCAGATGAGGCTTGTCAAAGGAAAATGGTCAGAGACACTGAGCTGGCAGCAGCGATAGCGCAGGCGGCACCTTTGGATATCTCAGCGTCCTCTGTGAAATTCTGGTGCAGAGGGGAATATTGCTAAATTGCTGCGAGCACTGCTGAGGAAATTGGCGGTAAATGCAGGAAGAGGCTCCTAATATTTGAGGCACCAGAGTGAGCCAGTGGCCTGCACATCTCATCTCACAGAACAGCTGATGTTGTGTCAGGATAGATTGAGCCTGACTGATGCATCAGCATGTCTGATATTATCCGTTGATGTATTGGCGTAAAGCATATGTGACAGCAGATAACTAGCATGAAATTGCACGGCAGAAATGACACTGCACAGTATGTTTGTGGTAATTTAGGAACCCTTTCACCTTTGAATAGTTTGTCCCTTAGAGAACACTGGCACATTTACTGTGATTTTTGAGATTTTTACCTCAAATGAATGTGAGACATGCGATCTACCGGGCTTTGCAAAAGTTCTGTTACACGGTTTCATGATCTTTAGAAACGTCTACATGTCGGAGTGAAAAATTCCATTAAATAAACTGAAAGTTCTACCTTATAGGCAGGTGTCCTTAATACAATTTTTTTTTCTCCGGTGAAGTTGTATCAAGATGGAAGTCAAAAGAGTTGAGATATCTGCTCTCCTTCATGCTGGCCACAACAAGTCTGACGGAGCCAAGCAGCTGAACATCAGCCGGATGACCGTCCACAGAGTCGCGGAGAGACTCAAGAATGGTGAGATCTTTCAGTGATCTTTCAAGAATGGTGAAGACCTGAAAGATCTTCACCATTCTTTAGCCTCTCCGTGACTCTGTGGACGGTCATCCGGCTGATGTTCAGCACAAAGGAGAGCAGATATCTCAACTCTTTTGACTTCCATCTTGATACAACTTCACCGGAGAAAAAAAATTGTATTAAGGACACCTGCCTATAAGGTAGAACTTTCAGTTTATTTAATGGAATTTTTCACTCCGACATGTAAACGTCTCTAAAGATCATGAAACCGAGTGTAACAGAACTTTTGCAAAGCCCGGTATTTGACGTTATAAACTGCGCATCTTCTCGATGAGCTCTAAAGGTTACTATCAGACACACGATCCATTCCATTGATCGGATGGCGTGGGAATGTGCTGGCTTCTCATCTGAATTCACTTTTCTGTTTAAGTAGCGACAATCTTAACAGTTCGGACCTCGTAACGTTTCTAATCTATTTGTCTTTGCAACTCCCTTTTCCAGTCGTCTTTGCCAGGGCTCGTGTCCTGTTGTGGTTCTGTATTTCCTAACGTGCTGTAATCGTTCCTGTACAGGTACGAGTCTTGCCTCATGCCGGCTGAGAATAAGCCTCTGGAGATGTCTGTGCTGAAGAGAGTCAAAGAGCTGCTGGCTGAGGTGGACGCAAGGACTGCGGCTAAACACATCACCATGGTGGACTGCATGGTACAAACAAACACACGCTCAGATGCATGCAATCAGGAAGCAAGCGCACACGTGTACTCGCATGTAGAAAAGCAATTAAACACAAATTACCTCACGCTGACTTGCATAATCGCAAACAAAGACACATGGACCACATGAACCGTGCATGGAGGCAAACATAATCAAATAAACATGCTTGCTTTTTCTTTGCTCTTGGGCAGGTTGCTAGAATATTAGGTGTGTCCTCAGAAATGCAAAGGATGATGGGAGTGTCCTCAGGGCTGGAGTTACTGACACTACCACACGGACACCAGCTCAGACTCGACCTACTGGAGAGGTACAAATGCAATTATTCAGTCTTTTTTCATGACTCTTTGATGAAATCAGTTTGATTGTAAATATTTCTCAATATAACGGCAAGGAAAAGAACTCCTTTAAACCTGCTTTGCGTGACTACTTCTTCCTTAACTTTGCTCTTGTCCCACAATAAACTTTTAGTAAAATAATTCAGCAAAGTGCTTTAAATAATGTATATTTCATCAACATCTAAAAGCTCCATCAGATCACATTTCTCGCTACATTGCTACAGTCTGTCACAATGTGAATTTCCAGGATAGCTTTCCTATCAGCAGCAATTCACTTTTATTGAAATGTTTTATTCAATAGCCCCGTCTTTCTCCTCAGGTTCTACACCATGTCCATCATGATGGCCGTGGACCTCCTCGGCTGCACAGGGAGCACCGAGGAGAGGGCGGCGCTGCTCCATAAGACCATCCAATTAGCAGCAGAGTTGAAAAGCAATCTGGGCAACATGTTCGGCTTTGCTGCTGTGATGAGAGCCCTGGAGCTGCCGCAGGTGAGAGCAATATCAGGAACAAGGCCATTAAAGTTGAGAGTCCATTGCATTCTTTAAATTTATGTTGTGCCGTTTGTCACTTTAGATTTCCCGCCTGGAGCAGACGTGGGTAACTTTACGCCAGAGACATACAGAGGGGGCTATTCTATATGAAAAGAAACTCAAACCTTTCATGAAGAATATGAATGATGGCAAAGGTGAGGTCCGAGTCGCTGCTGGTGTGTGTTATAGCGACAAAATGTGTTTATTTATTCACAGCCTCTCAACTCAAACCTCTCCTCTGCTTCCAGAGTCCAGTGCTCTGTCGAACACCTCCTTCCCCCACATCATTCCCGTCCTGTCGTTACTGGAGCGAGGTGTTGCTCTCGGGGAAACGCTGGAGCCCTGGGAGAGTGCAGAGGTGGGAGTGGATGTGGTCATGTACCACCTGGAGGCAGCTCGTACCATCGCACATCACGGGGGAATCTACAGAACCAACACAGAGACCAAACTGCAGGGTGAGAGATTCATGTTCATCTCAGGATGATCTGTAATGACTCTGGAGATCCCTTAATTATATCTAATATTATCATCAGTTCATCAGTTATCATCAAACCATCCAGTATTTGGATTTATGATCCAGTACCTGCAAAACACACCATGCAGTTAGTTCACTAAATATCTTGTTTGAGTAATTATGGTGATATTCATAGATTTAGATATTGTCATAGTATTTACATACTGGGCGTTTAAATAATTTTATATTTCATTGTACGTTACAAGTTTATATGTTTAGTTACGTTTGGCCCCTAAAAGGATTGCATTTACAGTTTTCTGAGTCCAACTCTTTCATGATTCTGATTGGTTGTCGTGGTCACATGGCAGACAGAATGAGGAATTCGGGTTGTTGTTAAGAAGCTGAACAGTGAAAGCGCAGTGCTGAAATTATGTATCTCTGTTATGTTTTTCTTCTAAAAGTGATCCGCATGTCAAACCCACACGTTACATTCATATAGCACTGATTAGCAATTATTAGCATTTTAATGTTTAGTATCAGTGTGTCGTCATTACTCAGCCTATATCATGGACTCTTCGTCTTAAGCTCTAAACACGTTTTTCTTCTCGTAGTGGATTTTCTCACCAGCCTTCCATCATTTATCCTGTTCAGGTCCCACGTGATGAAGCACAGTATGGGACCTTAAATGCTCCTACTGCTGTCGACAATGTGATTTTTTTGTGATTTATTATGAACAAAACACATCAGCTGTAGTTTGTATATGCTGCTAATTAGCAGTTATTAGCATATTAGCATTGTTGTTAGCATTATCACTGTCACTTTGTTAGAGTATAATTTAGCCTTTAGCATTGACTCTTATCTTGTAGCCTACAGTAAATGCATTTTCTCACAACTAATTCAGTTTAAAGGTCCCATATTATGAAAATCCATTATCATTGAATTTTGTGGTTGAACCTGTAAAGCAATTGTTCTGGAAAAATAAGCCATCTTTGCATTATTCTGAGCAGAAAAATTGAAATACGCACCATTTCAATTCTTTGCTCAAGAGACACAATACGGGACCTTTAATGCTCATAAAGCAGGTGACTGTTAGTTATTCCATCCATACTGGCCTGCAGAAATTCGAAAAGAACGCCAATTCTGCAAATTCAGTATTGTGTTGCGTATCGCGCTGTTTCTGTAAAACCAAATGTGTTCAGCGTCGGTGTCACAGCATTGCTGATTTGATGAAATGGCCGTGTGGTTACTCTGTTGATTTGATTGATTCTTAATACCTCACTATTGGTTCCCGGTTTTAGGCCATTACTGCCTTATTGAACAGTCTGTCGATAGCTATCAGCTCACATCTCTGTTTTCTGCTGTGTCCTGCTATCGATCACGCTGACCTCAGTCTGCTCTTTTCATCAACACCTCTATAAGCCGAAGTGGGGATGACTTGTTTTATACGGTTGAAACCAGTGCAGTTTAAGATTGTTACGTTTCCAATTCGTCTTTTGGCTCATTTATAGTTTTAAATTGTGTGTCTTTTGTCTAGCACTAAAGAGAGCTCTGTTTCTAAACCATTATCAGACACATGTTGATATCCCACCCAGTTATTGCAGTGAGAAACAGAATCACTATATTTAACCATGGACTTTCTTTCTTTGTATTCGGAATAGTATAAGTGACAAAATAATGGCATCTTGTTTTTCTGTGTGGTAATGAGTGGTCAAAATAGAATAGAAAATCCTGAAGTGCTAATGAAGATGATCAGATTCAGTTGTAAGCTCTGAAAAGGCTTTTTAGTGGATTTACTTTATTTATTTGGATGGGACAGTGCATACTAATAAACATACAATCTCATAATAGTTCATACAAGGTTGCAGTAAATACACCAGATTTGGCACAAGGCTCCTTTCCATCTGTTGTCCCACACATAAAAGAAAAACATACAGAGGTACAGACGGATAAAAAAAACAATGTAATAAAACAAAGACAAATCAATACTGACTGGTAGGTTAAACCTACCCTAAAGTGCTACTATTTTAGAAAAGTGCTTTCTAGGCATAGCCAGTCATGAAGGACATATAGTTAAAGAGCCTGTTTTTAAAATACCTGATTTTAAAATGCCTGAATTCCTCAATATTCACACGTTATTTATTGTAATATTATTTATTATAGTGGTTATTTTGCCTTAGTTATTTTAGTTGTAATGTTTTAAACTTTATTTGTAGTTTTTTTTATTTCCCACTTACCTCCGTTGTATTTCGAAAAGTTTATCAGTTAATACAAAAAAATATTTTATCAACATTACATTAGCTTTCAGTGAAAATTGTCCACATTTTGTTACCAAATGCATAGATTTTTTATTGTAAATAAAATGGAAATATATTTTTTTAAAAATATAACCTATGAATAGACGAAAAGACATGTTTAAAGACTTCTCAAGTTTTTTGTGTTAATTTTAGTTTTTTTTTTAATTCAGCCAGCAACAGACTTTTTTGAGTTGTTGTTATTATTATTAGTAGTAGTAGTGTCCATTTTTCACTTTTCATCAACATTTCCTATTCTTGCTTATCTCTAATTCACCATGATCAGCATGAAATACTGTATCATCTGCATATAGTAACATCTTCTCTCCTCTTTTCTCCAGGATTTCAGGAGCGAGCAGAGATTCGCGAGATCTTCCAGACGGAGTTTCAGATGCGTCTCCTGTGGGGCAGCCGTGGCTCCGAGGGCAGCCAATCGGAGCGCTACGAGAAGTTCGACAAGGTCCTCACCGCCCTATCGCACAAGCTAGAGCCTCCGGTGCGCCACAGCGAGCTATAGCAGCCGCCCCGACCTTCACCCGACGTCGCCAAAACACTTTGCACTTACTGCTCATAGTGGTACGGTCTTGTTTTGCATCAATAACGTGGGAGCTTGAACACTGGGAGAAGAGAGCGAATGAAGAGGCAGCTAACAGAGCATGTGCAGTGAGCAGGAGGAAAACAGGAAGGAGAGTCTCACTTTTACACGTGTTGCACTCACTTTGGACTCAGAAATAAGGCACAGAGTGTCTTCTGTTCCTCTCGGTGGACACTCAGTGCTAAAATATTTAAATGCAAGGGAGAGGAGACGAGCTGAGTGGAGAAGAAGAGAAGGGTGTCCAGCTCTTCTAGTACAATGACAGTGTACGGTGTCCCCAGAGGGCCAAACAGAGCTACAGATTTGGCTTTGCTCCAGTAAAACAAAGACACTCAACTACTGTCACACGCTGTAGCCGAAATGACAACAATAACTTACATAGCTCATATATAAATGTTAAGTCTGTGCGAGTGAATGTGTGCGTGCGTGTCAGTAAGCGCGTTTCAGTTCCTTCATTTTAATGTTTCATGTGCTGTTATTTTTTGTCGTATTTATTTGTTTTTGATCAATGGACATCGAAACATTCTGGACATTGCTTCATGAGAATCCGTCAGCGGTCATTCTGAGGAAAACCCTGTTCATAAAACTCATTAAAGATGTATCAAGCAGTCCCATTGAATCCCATTAAAAATGTATCAGGCATGAATTAATAAATGTATCAGAAATGAAACATTTGCAGAAGTAATGCAGCAACTTCGATGTGAAGGGCTTCGCGAGTTGTTAAAAATGTTAAGAGAACAAAGCAACCTCCTGCTGTTGTGGCTGTTTGACTAACACATTCGATATTGTGTGTCCTGTGCACCAAATGTAGCTAAAAACAGCATCGTGAAAGAAATATGGAATGTATACACCTTACAGTTAAAGCAATGTTTCACTTAGTGTATAAACATTTATGAATATGCTTTGGTTCGGCCCGAGCTTCAGTTTTTTGCTGAAATGGTTTAAAAGGGTGATGCACGCGCTTCTAAATGTTACACCGAGTCAAATGTTGCTTTAATAGCATTTTAAATATAAAGAAACTTGAGAAATATACAAACGATTCAGTGAGGATATTTTGTATCTGTGGAGAATCTTAAATGACGAATGAAAATCCGTCATCTTGAATTATTTTTCAGTTGTAATTGAGTTCTTTTCAGTTTGAAAACTGAATGAAGTGATGTGTACACCACAGCTGGGCTACAGAGAATGTCTTCAATGGATGAGTGCTTTCAAATCTGTGTTTCAGCAATAGAGCTAAAATGGCTGGAGTCATTTTTCTTTCTGTGGGGATTACATTTTGGTGGACTCTTCAGTGTTACATTTCTGCTGTATTAACAGTATACGGGCCTGAGAGGGCCGGATCCGACTCTCACAGATATGCAATCACTTCAACCAAGGGCTGAGACCCCTGAGGAACAAACTCCCACTTAGACTACATGAATCCTGAACCTTTCCTCTCCAAATAGATGATCTATATGTGGATGGAAGTCATATCAGATCACACTCAAACAGAAATAATTCTGGAAATGTTCCTTCTACTCTTGACTTGCTTATTGGAGATTCTTAAACGGGTGTTTGTTTGAGTTCAACCTCCATTTTCTACTCTGGCAGCAGATCACAGGTTATGAGTTAAGGAATCATGTGCCAGTTCCTATTGTAGTCCAACAGGGGGCACTATAGTCAGCAGAAAAAGAAAAAAAATACACTGAATCATTAATTGTAGTACTGAAGACATATACACACATATATGAGACATGTATTGTGTGTGTTCTGAGACCAAGAGGATGCCTACTGGTTTAGGTCTGATAACACTGATGATGTGAAATGTTTTTATTTGTCCTCTGATGAATGATGTACAGGAATGCCCCGACAGCGCGTGGATCCTCCTGTTGTGTTTGACAGAACCGTATGAGATGAACTCGAAAAGCAAAAAAAAAAAAAAAAAAGAAGTGATGTAAGACTGATCTCATGTTTTTTACGTACTGTACATAGCAATTCACTTTTTTCAAATAAAACGATTGCTTGTGTCAATGAGTTGATTCTTTGTTCAGAATAAGGAAGTTTTTTTTATTGCCACTGTCACCTGAGGCCTCCGGGAAATTAAATCCGTCTCAGAAGCTAAATCATGATTATTATTATTATTATCCAGTGATTTCTGGATTTTTATCTGGATTAATTGCCTGGTTTGTGCCCTGTTCAGCAGTCTTAAACACATAGATAATTCATGATAGGGTAAAAATAACTTTTGTAGTTATTGCTAGAAAAGTCACTTAATCATTAATCCATAAATAAAATCACTGCAGATTATTTTCTGTTGATTAATTAATTCTCTGATAGGTTCAGCTGTAGTTTGCTCAGATGTTTTAGGAAATTGTTTATCTGTTGTGGTGTAAAATTATTTATTTGTGAGTCATTTTAAAAGATTTACATCTTCTTTTGTACATCTTCACATTGGAGACATTAACACATTATTGATTTTGGTCTTTGATAAAATATATGAAATAATTCCAAAGTTATCCCTGAAAGTGTCTAAGCAATACACTAAAAATAAACAAGTACATTTTCTCAAGTGCTATGCTTAAGTAGATTTTTGTGCTACTTTAATCCTTCCTACATTTCAAAGAATAACATTTTCTAACCACTAGTTACTTTGCAGATTCAAATAAATAAAAATTCAAATATAAAATAAAATAAAATAAAATGCAATCTAAAAATAAATTGTGCTACAGAGGATTTATTATAGATTTTAAAACCGTTATTTTTGTTAAAGTAAAATCCAATCTGTAGTGCCGAGAATACAAATTCATTCATTTAGAGTATTTTTTAAATGATGTTTTCATTATTGTGGTGTAACATCCTGCCTCAATTTTTCTGGTTGCATTTCTTTTAATAAAATAACCCTAAAAAAATACTGTCAAATAACTATCCATATTAGTAAAAAATGTTGAGTAGTTTTACTTATATATGTGTATTTAAATGCTAAAATGTTTGTACATTTTCTTGAGTAAACATGTAAATACAGCTCTTTGACTTGTAACACAGGATTTATTCATTGTGATTTTACTACTTTTACTTAGGTAAGAAAAAAACATTTCTTTCACTACTGAAAGTAAGCTACGTAAATGTTCAAAGGAGTTCTCAGGATAAGACAAAGATAAGTGCCAAAATATATGCATACTCCCCCAAACCTGAAGGAAGTTGTGTCTTTTTAGAAGCCATTCTCCTGTAATGCTGAATGGGAACCAGTAGGGGGCAGCATTTCTCCGTTGAACACACGCTGGCCCTTATCTTTTGTACAGTTTGCTATCTTTGCCCCATCATGCATCCGGCTCCTGATCCAGTTTAGGTGTAAGTAGCTGCAGTGCAGTACCTCCTGAGTTTTATTGGTTCCTCATCAAGTAGACAACAACATCCTGTTTTTCAGTGTCAGTCTACTAAGACTGTGCACATTTCTGAGCATTTAAGCTCCTCCGTTGGTGTTTTTATTGATCACTATGAGTGGAAAAATGAAAGTATTTATGTTGCGTTTTACTGAAAATGTCCCATTTGAGCATGCGTGTTGTGTGAAGCATCACACATTGTTTTGCAGACAGACCCGTGGTGTTGGCAGTGGGAGGGAGAGAGGACAGATGGAGTGTGTGCGTGTCCGTATGAGCATGTGTGTGCATGTGTGTGTTTGTGCATCAACGTGTGCTTTCGTCAACATCCGTGTGTGTGTGTGTGTGTGTGTGTGTGTGTGTGTGTGTGTGTGTGTGTGTGTGCACCAAAACACAGATGTTTTCAGGAATACTGCTGTTGCTGCTTACTCCCCTCATGAAGGAGGCAGTAGTGCGGCCTGGCAGCTGTTCTCCTGAGGAGGGGGGTCAAGTTTATTTCAAGCCAAATTTATCCTGAGAAAAAGAGAACGTGGAGGAGAAAAGAATACAATAGAATCAAATAGGATAGGATGCCCCATAATCTGGCACAATAGAAAATTATCATTTGCTCAAGTCTTTGTCTCCCCCCTTCCATAGGCGTAGCATGTTATGGATGTAATCTCTAAGAGGATTCTCTCTGCTTGGTATCATGGTACATGTTAATTTCAGCTCTTTATGTTCCTTATTGAAACAGACCCAAGATCTCCCAGGCCTGCCAGCCAGCAAGACAGCCAGCCAGCCAGCCAACCGTCATCAATTCACCCCTAATCTCTCCCCCCAGTCCTTCTATAGCTAATCCGTTGTGTTGGTCATTGTCATCTGATCATGTGTGACCTTGGCTGCTCTATAGCTGGTGCCTGGCAGCGCAGCATTGACGTTTGCTGTCCATCTACAGGCAGATATAGGCGGGGGGGTTAAAACCTGACCCTGTTGTCTCTTGTTTTGTTTTTTTTGCAGATTTAGAGTTGTAATGTTGCCTGAGTGTTGGGTTTCTCAATGTCTGCAATCACATCCAGCTTTTTGTATGAGTGGTGAGGGATAAAGAACAAAAATAATGACAAAAACATTGGAAAAATTACATTGTTTGTATTGCAATCTATTTAAAAATAGTCTATATATTGTTTGATTCTATGTGTTATGCACTGTGTTTTGGGTTGCTGCACAGCAGAGAAACCGTAATTTAAAGGGTGAATAGAGTATAAATAAGGAAAGCAAAGAGATAAGTTTAGATTGATCATGCCTACAAAGATATTTTTAATATTTGAATACACATAAACCGCTTAATATAATCTGCCGGAGGATATACACTGCCCATCAAAAGTTTGGACACACTTTGTCATTCAATGCTTTTTATTTATTTGTATTATTTTCTACATTGCAGATTATTATTTAAGACATCAAAACTATACCAAAATTCATATGGTATTATGTCGTAAACAAAAAAGTGTTAATATTTAGTATTAATCTGCAATATATAAAATAATACAAATATATAAAACCATTAAATGAGAAGGTGTGTCTCAACTTTTGACTGGTAGTGTATATATATATATATATATATATATATATATAAATACAAGGCTTGAACAACATATACTGAAGCAAAAAAGGCAAAAGAAATTGATCATCATGCTATAGAAATGGCCATCCTAGCCAGCTGTACTTCAGCACAGCTTAGCAAATGTGACATGACATGCAGCACTAGTGTGCTCATTCCTGCCTAACACAGTCCGTAACCATGAAACTTGCGACCATAAAAATCCCACCCACACCTCATCGTCTGCCTCTTCGCCTCCCTCTGAGCTCTCCCCATGACTGTTTTCACTGTGAGGATGCTTCTCGTTCCAGCTGGTGCCACAGACTGCATCCAGTACTCATCACGTCTTCATTATCTTTCAAAACTTCCACTGCGAAGCCTCCGCCATCCCTCGTTTTTCCCGCCTGCCTCCTCACCCACGCCTCATATTTCCTCGCACCCGCCAGGCCCCTGGTCGATCTATCTATCTGCCCCTGCACTGACTCCTCATTAACACATGAATAAAGACAAGGAAGGGCCTGCGAAAGCTTGGACGCCAACAGAAGGCAGCAGATTTGCAATTCAAACCCCCCCCCCCCTGACCGTCCACCATCCCACCCCCCACCCCAGCCTCCACCGGCCTGTATGCTGAGACTGGAACTGTCACCAGTATGATTGAGGACGTATGGAAGGAGGGAGAGGAGGGACAGATGTGCGTTCACACACTGAAGTCATGCCTCTGCACACTTCTATACTGAGAGACACATGCAGACATGCAAATGTAGAGTCTGAGGGTGTGTGAGAGAGAGTGCTGGATAACTGGTTTCAATTGTGGTGATTTTCCAAAATAAAGTCAAGTCCAAGGGGATACTAGTTCTTAAATAGGAACACAGTCGTGAAGTGAAGCAGTTGCAGAGATTTTGACCTAGAAACAAGTGCAGTGAATGATTTTACAACAAGGGTGTAAAAAGTCCACATGAGGGAGGTAAACTTAGAAGGAACAGAACTTTGAATGTCAAAAACCTTCACACAGAAGATAGGGTGAAATTCTGAAAACACTGCTAGACATTCAGATTTAAAGAGCTTTCAGAAATATTTTTTTAAAAAAGCTGTTCACTTCATAAAAATAAAAGTAACTTACCAACACAGTGAGGGTTTGATAGAACTTCCTCTTATATCAGGATTTTCAGCCCCCTGATCATTTACCATTATTATAATGAGTTTTTGATTAAATATGTAAACACGCATATAAAACATAAGTAAACACATGATTCAAATGGCCTAAATGGTTATGCATTTGATTGTATCATTCTTTTTTCTTCAAAACAATACCTAGAAACCTCTGATGAAGAAACAAACGAACAAATACTTATTATTTCCATGAAGATTAGAACAACCTCAACATTTCCAGTTCTGCCTGCAACAATCTGAAAGTTCTATCAGTTTTTCTATTATTTTGCCCACTGTTGTCTTGATTGCTATTTGTAATTATTAATATAATCTTTCCTACAGTATTTAGTAGTTAGTACTGCTATACTTGAATACTACAACTGACAATTATTACAAGTGGGAGGAATGGTGATGTTTGTTTTTGTTATAATATATGTGTCAGGTGGGTGATTGTCATTTCTCTTATACATGTAGTTAAATCAAAAGTGAAGAATAAAGTTATCAAAAAAGCTCTGTGTTTTTAGTTCTTTAGTCTTGGAGATCAGGGTTAACATATAATTACTATTGAAGTCCATGGGATATATCTTTTTATTTTTATTTTACCTGCTTGTTTTTTATATACTTTTATATATTTAAGTAGCACTTTGAGATTTTGCTTGAATGAAAAGTGCATTACAAATAACATTTATTATTATTATCATTATTATTATTATTATTATTATTATTATTATTATTATTATTTAAAGACCTTTTGGGTAAATATAGAGCACTTACATTTCAGAAATCAATTCCATAGGTGCCATTTTAATATTACAAAATAATGTATTACTGCTAACTACGTAATGTTTTACTTTTCTAATCGTTTTATTCAATAATACTTTTGTTTACAGAATGCCATTTTATTAAATCCCCTCGTGACCAATAATAACTTGTGTTTTTTGATAACGTCACTTCCGACGTCAGCCTCCGACGCTTCCTTCACGTGCCGACAACATGGCGGCTCCCATAGAGATTCATCTGGAGTTTGGGTAGGTGGATTTTAAAGGCTTTATTACTCTCTGTCGTTACTTTTTGTGGCTCCGTGACAGAGACTCAAAGCGACTCTGTGTTAGCTTCACATACTTGGTGTTTTAGCAGGAAGCAGGCGCTTTTAAATTCCGCTCCGAGCAGCAGAAATGATGAGAACCTCAGAGAACAGAGCTGCCAGCCGACTGACTCCCCTGCTAAACACAAGCTAACATCTCAGAACATTACAGACTCATGCATCCTCCTGCGGCGAGCCCCTATTTAGAATCAAGGATGTTTATTGTTGCATTTCCGCAACGAAACTTTAACACTTCCAAAACAAAACACAGTGTAACAAACAACAAATATTAAGAGCAAAAAACAAATATTTACAATAAATACAAGTATTTACAAGTAGTGTAAAGAGTGTAATAGTGCAATGAGGTGCAATATCTGCTTTAAAGTGTCTGATGCGAGTAAAATGTTCAGTTTGACATGAACATGGTCTATCAGTGAGTCTCTGTTTGAGAGCAGGGGTTGACAAAGAGTTCCAGCTCTGGGTTGTGCATGTTTGTGTTCAGAGGAGAGGGAGGGAGGCAACAGCTCGGGAGAAAAAGCTGTTCCTCAGCCTGGTACCTCCTCCCTGATGGCAGAGGGACAAACAGGGAGTGTCCTGGGTGGCTAACGTCCATGCACATGTCCCGTGCTCTTCTCTGCATGGCTTACTGTACACAGAGTCTAAGTCCAGGAGCGCCCACGATCCCCTGTGCCACCTTTACCACCTGGCACAAATCCTGTCCGTCCTTTGCTGTACAGCCCTGGCAGAGTATGCTCTCGATGGTGCTTCTGTAGAAGTTTCTGAGCAGTTGAGGGGCCAGACCAGCCTGCTTCAGCTTCCTCAGGAAGAACATTGTCTGCTGGGCTTTTTCCACCAGTTTGGAGGTGTTTAGTGTCCATGTCAGATCCTTGGTAATGTGCATGCCAAGGAATCTGACTGAGTCCACCCTCTCCAAAATAAGGACAGTGAAAATTATAACATGAGTGTCTGAATTGTAAGGAAAGGCACATTTATTTGTATCGCATAGTCAGACAGAAAAATTAAAGCATTGCATTAAAACCAACATTAAAATCATAGAAATGAAGCATGAATAAAGACAATAAAGTGCATTTTATAATACAAGCATGAATAATGTAGTGGAGTGGAAAGTGTAAAGTAAAATATAAAAACCAGAGTAAAGAAGAGGCACCGCAACATTTTAAGTACATTACCTGAGTAAATGGACTTAGTTAATTTCTGCTACTGCCAAACAGTAAAACCACCAGCACTGAGAGACTCTCCAGCAGTGTTGCAAAGCCATGAACAACATTAAAGCCGATATAAACATTGTAATGCATAGAAAAGGAGACTGGAGACACACTTGCATTGCAAAATGAGACTAGACACACTGATAAGAAAAGTATGAAAACTGACTCACTTGTGGCTTTCTGACCGGATTTCACACTGAAAGAAGCCAACATCAATTCTGAAAACAGTAGATAAGTGAAAATGACTCTGTAATGTGTTATTCTTCACACTAGTTATTTTACAGGCCCCATAGTTTCCTATATTTTCCTCGAAAGGACCTAATATGTAATGTTAAATGCATCATTAATTTCCTGTATGGTCCTCTATAATTTAGTGCTGATTATCGGGGAAACTAAGACGGTTTTTTTTGTTGTACAGGTAATAAATTGCTATTGTAACTTCAAGAATCTTCTAAACACAGAAACTTTCTCTCTTTAGGCTAAGCTGGTATATTTAATCCTGCAAATTATTTTATTTTTAGGGTGGTGGCATTAGAAGTATGAGTCTACTAACAACATAAATGTGGGTATTCAACAGCAACAGTGCTCTCAACTTAACTCGGGGCACTAGTTCGTTGTATATCCTGCGGAAAATTGGCACAATGTCTCAACAGGGTGTTTGTAAAGTTTAAAATTTATTGAAAGAAATGAATTAATGAAGTGTCACGTAACAGCCAGTCCTAATGTATGACTGATGCATTGCCTTAATGCCACAAAACCACATATTATTCATGTATCTGTTCTTTTTTTTAGAGGAGGAGCAGAGCTGCTTTTTAATGGCATCAAGGAACACCATGTGACTCTTCCAAGCCAATCAGAACCTTGTGAGTATTATCTGTGATCTGTTTATGCAAGTCAGAGTCACAACCTTAATGTGTTCTAGCAGCCAATGTCAGGCAAAACTACAAGGGTTTTCTGTATTTATTGTCAGATAACTGAACATCTCCATAAACCCAAGTAAGACTGTGTTTAGAATTCCATCTTCAAGGACTTTTTTTTTGCTGTTTTCACGTCTAAAATCAACATGGCCGCCTATAACCAAACACCACATGGTATTTTTGCGCAAAAGTTCTTCTAAATATTATATATACAATTGAGGAAAATTGAAATTGAAAATTATTTATAAAGATATTGTGGTAAACATGTTCCTACATGTGATAAATCCACACTTGACTCACACACTACTTTATATTAAATAACTCAGAAAGCCTTGGAGTCTTCCAGTCTTTTCTTCAGGAGGAAATGACATCATGTGGAGCAGGTCATGTGATCTGGAATTAACACACTTCCTTGAGAGGTGTTTTGTAATTGGTAACCTCGTTGGAAGTGATTTCTGGGACACAGATACAATTTGTTATTTTCCATCTAAAATTTGATTGTTTGCAAGAAAAGAAATATCTCTCATGATTATCTCAACTTAATGAAAAGAATCAGCTCATTTTATTATTGTTTAGCTAATTAGAAGGTGGTTGGTATTAAATTCGGACGGTTATTTAGTTGACATTTCAGTGATATCCAGTCATTTTTATTAATAAGTGATTGTTTCCATGATAAATAATTATGGAATTTGTAAAGACATGATCATAATGAACAGGTGTTTTTTGTTTTTAATAAAAATAAATACAAGACATATCTCATGGACTTCAGAAGGCCCTCAACTATATATTGACCTTGAACATTATGGAAATGAAATTACATTAGAATGTGGAATAGAGACAGATGTTGAAATGTGTCGCAAAGGCTGTATCTATTTTGTGTAACAGTATTTTATTATGGTACTGGATCGGCCCTAGTAGCGTTTACATTATCATTTTCAACACGACACAAGTGTGAACTGCACAGATAAGAATTGACAAGTGGCATGGTCCTGGAGGAGCAACAAGGAAGTCTCCTGGGTGAATTCTACCATCTTTCTGGTGTATAGTGTTATTATTACCATTGTTAAAATTAACGCTGTAGAGTGGTTGCTGAATAGTAAATTTGTCGGCTAATATTGATTTAATTGGTTTAGGTCTCGGTCTTTTGCTTGCTAGCTGCTCCTTGAACCTTTATGCTGTCACTGTATGTCTGAATAAAACAACGAGGGACAACCCAGTGATGTCACATATCCCATGTCTGAAAAGGTACTCTACCTCTAATGGTGTATAAGTTGACAGAAAGAAGTCACTGCTGATATAATACAACAGCGTAACTTCAGATTTATCTTGGTTGACACTCTGTATGGGAGTTAAAAGTCGTGTTTTTGCCGACAGCAGGAAAATCTGCCAGATTGACTGGTCAATATTCAACGCTGATGCAAACTCAATTTTAACACTTTACCTTTAAAACAAGCGACGCTAGCATTCCTTTTGTGCTTTTCTGTGATAACCTACATTATCCTCATCTTCTCCTGTTCTTTCTTCCATCTTTCCTCTTCTGTAACATCTGTCTGGCCGCCTGTTGTTTCTCTTAAGTGATCCTTTCAGCCTTTTTTACTTAAAATGTTGATGTATGTGTGTGAAAGGAGGGCAGTCAAGGGACGTTTATGTTGCTAGAGACTAGTTTGTCTGTCAGTATTTCTGCTGCCTTTGTACACTCGTTTTTTCGCTTTATTCTAAGTTTTCCCCCCAGGATCGCAACTGATTCGATTTTATTTTGCAGAGGAATTCAGGTTCCTTCCACCTGAAGCCTGATTTTTTTTTTTTATTTCCCAAACTCGGCTTCGGACCCGAGTCGTCGAGAAAATAGAGTAAAAGCGTCGCCTGTGAATTGCAGCTGCCTGGAGGTTAAAATGTGATTTTATTATATATGTGTGAGTCAGAGAGAGTGAACAAACAAGAGAAATATGCGTCTTTGTTGTTTGACGAAAACAATGGGTGTTCGTCCGTGGGGCTGACGTTACCACGACAACTGAAAGACAAAAGTTGACCAGAACAGAGAATGTCAGCCTGATATGACCTTGCTGCTCCGGTTGACCTCTGCGTTTGTGCCTATTTGGGTCCAGAGGTTTTGCCGTGTGCTAAGCAAAGTTCTGAAATTGAACGCCGCGTGACCTGACCGATCATTTCCTGGATCTTCTCGCTCATCTCAAGTCTTGCCTGGCTGCTGTTTGTCAGGTTTGCTGATCCTGAAAATGTTGCGGCGAACTAATTTCGCTTTACACACCACCGGCGTTCGTGTTCATACGCCCCGGGTGCGAGTACAGGGGGGGTGCGGTGGAGGCAGATATAATTGCTTCTGAATCCTTCGTATTTCTTTTTGACCCCAGCCGGTGATTGATGACCCTCGACTGAAAGACCCCACCCCCTCTCTTTCTCTCTCTCCCTGTCTTCCTCTATCTGACTCTCCCTCTCCCTACGAGCACAACAAAACCCCCATGGTCGACGGATCACGGCGTTTTTTTGGAGAAAGATGGATGGCTCATCCCCCTCACATGACCGTCATAATTGCATGAAAGACAGAAAAGCCAGAAGAAGAAAGGCGGGCAGAGAAAAAACTGCACGCACAAAAGAAAAGCGGGAACGGTTTTGAATCAACATCAAAATGGCGCCTTTTCTCTCCCCTCCCTCCATGTCTCCTTTTCCTCCCACGCAACGCCAGCTATCCCAAGATGCATTAGGCGCCCGTGACGCATTTTCCACTCTCTCTTGTCTGTTTGTTCCCTCATTTTCTTTTTCCCCTTCTACCTGGACCGCAAAGGCGCTATCAAAGAAAAAACCTTCACCTTTCCTCCTCGTCCTCATCTGTCAGCTCCTAATTTCTTTGCATCGTCTCTCATCCCTTCATTTAGACGTCTTTTGGGTTCAGGATGATTTAAATTTGTAGACCTGTGTAACATTTTTACAAGGAAGCCATTAAAAAAAGGGCAGCGTCTGATGTTTCTGTTATAGAAGGCTTAATTGATGAAACTTTGCGTTATCACCAACCTGTTTATTGAACTGAGGCAACTGATTTTTTTTTCTGCTTTTATCACGTTTGCTTGTGTGTGTGTGTTTAAAGAAGGGGGTGTAAAAGAGAAGGCGAAAGATGGAAAGAGATGAAGGGGAAGAGAGCAACTTTTATGAGAGGGAGAGAGGGGTGTGAGGTGAGAGAGAGAGAGAGAGCAAATGAAAAAGTAAATGGGTGAAAGGATGAAAGAGCGAATAAGGGGTAATGGTGGAGAAAAATACCAATAGTCAAAGGCAGGAGGAGCGCAAAGAAAAGGAGTCACCACAAAGAAGGAGTTATGACTGCTGTAGTGATTAGTTCTGTTTTTAGCCCCGCAGAGGTGCAGGTCAATATTCACTGCCTAGTAGTGTGTGTGTGTGTGTGTGTGTGTGTGTGTGTGTGTGTGTGTGCAAGAGCAGGTATTTGTCTTTTTTTTATATGGAGGCCTGGAACCGTAGAAAACTAGCACTATCATTATACAACTGAGCTGGCAGGCAGCACTACAATTAACCTGGACAGCACACAGGCTTTAGAGCTCCACACTCACACACACACACACACACACACACACACACACACCTTATATATCACATATCATCTGCTCAATCTGTTGCCCTCAGAGCCACACTGACCAGGATGACACCTATAGAGTTTTTAATAAACATTTTATTGTCACAGCATTGTGGAATATGTTTACATTTATATATCTGGGGTGTTTTGTTTTTTTTTAATATTTTGTCATCAGCATTGGTTGTTTATATCTGAAGCATCAAAATTCCAATATTCTACAGATGAATAATAAAAGCTTTCACTTAATTTTTTTTAATTGTCATATACACACACCTAGTTTTGGCCCCCTATCAACCCCATCGGTGTAATTTCATAGTCTGGAGCCCTTCAAAAGGACAAATCAGGATTATTCCTGATTTTTACACATCAAGCTTTTTCAGTAATGTAATATTTGTTTGGGGAAAATGCTAAATGTGAGCCTGAATTCTGCATTTATTAGCTCCATTAGCTGAAAATCCAAATTTGGCTCCACTGCAAGCATCCAACATTCGTCCCCTGGGCGTGTTTCATGTAAAACCTTCCACCTTAGTGCTGTTTTGTGTGATTTTTAAGCGCTGCCTTTGATCCGGCTCGACTCCTGAGCGCTTCGCCGCCTACCTGCCGCAGCTTCACCGCTCTCCTCTTACACCTGGCTCGGGATGACTCGCTCGTCGTCCCCTTGCCCTCGTATCTGCTCCATCTGCTGCTGCTTTCTTGTTCTCCTGCGTTCCTGTAGCGTAATTGCTCTTTCTCTGTTCTGTTTATTTGCTCTCCGCTTTCTATCTCCTCGTCTTCTCTGTTCTTTCGTTCCTGTGTAAACCGGTCCAGGAGGCCGATTCTGTTAATTTCGACGGTGTGTATGTGCACGTGTGTGTGTGTGTGTGTGTGTGTGTGTGTGTGTGTGTGTGTGTACGTGTGTGTGATACGGCGACTAGCAATTGCAGACCTGCTGTCAAGTGTTATCACGTCAAGCTAATGCAGGTAGACACGTATGTAGGCAGCTGTGATCATGGAAGCAGTCGCAAGAAAATATGACAACTGTCTGTTTTTGTTGCATTTCACCCACTCCGTGTCCTCACACACTTTCTGCTCATTTTTAAATAAAAAAACATTCACCATTTACATTTAAACACACCACAGTTGACACACAGACTCCTCTTCCACCACCTTAATGTCACCGTTAGCCATACCTCTAATATATTCATTGTTAGTTGTTTAGTGGGGATTTATCCTAAAACCTCTCGTTGGCGTCGCCTTTGTGGCTGTCATGGGTCTGAGTGAGGCTCAGCCTATTGTTGAGACAAGGTCAATCTGATTGTTCAAGAGGTCAGACTCATAGAAAATTCAAGCATCGCTGATATTCAAGCCCAGACGAGAAGCACCGCGTGTAATGGGCATCAGAACATTATTAATCTGAAATGTGGTTGTTCGTTTTATTGCTGCTGCTCTGAAAAATTTCACTGAAAGTACGAGGCTCCAGAGGAATCTAATTGCCCTTATATATATTTTTAAAGACGTACATGCTTTTGAAATATGTCTGGCTTCATATTTCATTTTTTCCCCTTTTATTCTAACCTCTGAAAATGACACGTCAAGCTGTAGATGGTATTTTTTTCCCCTCCATTTCTACATTTTATACACGCAAACCATTAATTTTCTTTCTTTCTGCTCAAGGTGAACGGCGTTGCTCTTGGCCGCTGACATCAGTCAACCTTCCCCCCATTTCCAGTGTCCTCAACGTACACATACACTCATAAATATACATGCAGACACACACACACACACACATATGTATATATAGAGGCACCCCCTTCGTCCCGCCTGGTACCTCTGTCGCGTCACATCGACCAGGGGGCTGGAACCGTGCACCTTGACCCTTCACCTCTGACCTGTGACCTCCGTTGTCTGACTCTGTATGGGCTCCGTGTGTGTGTGTGTGTGTGTGTAGACGCAAAATCTGTTTACTCCCTGCCCTTCCAAAAAACACAAATGCTCATTTTAGTGAGAAACCCTGCTTCAGGTGATGGTTAGCTCTGGAAGTCGGCGTTGTGACGTCCTGGATCTGTTTGTGTGTTTTGTAGGGGACATGAAGCAGCTGCTGGTTTGGATCCAGAGGAACCTCCTGAAGGAACGACCCGAACTATTCGTCCAGGGAGACTCTGTGTGAGTGACACACACTGCATCTGGGATAACCTTAACGGATGTGTCGTACGTTACACCACCGCTGGAACACGTATGAACGTAACATTTGAGCAAAATTCCTCCAGAAGAGCGGCTCTCCACACGGGGAGCTTTTTTCTTTTTCAGTTAAAACTGCTGAAATGCTCTGAGGAAAAAAAAAACACAGTCTAGCCTTCAGGTTATAGGTTTCAGTAAGATGATTACCTGTGTGTGTGTGTGTGTGTGTGTGTGTGTGTGTGTGTGTGTGTGTGTCCAGGGCTCACAGCAGCCTTATAGGACTGGCTGACTTTTACAGCTGCCTTTGTGCGGGACTATTTATAGCACCATCTAACCAATGAATGGAGAAAAAGCCGGGGTACCTATAAACCTTATAGATTAGATGTGTGTGTTGGTGTGTGCTTTATGTTGGCAACACTCAGTTTTGTTTTTTTGAGCAAACCATCATCAAGGTGTTGCTTCATTATCTGTGTAAAAGGACACTGTGTGTGATTTAGTTTCCAGTCTTTACCTTGCCTCCTGTTCTTTTGTTCTTTCTCACTGCAGCCTTTATTTTGGGTGCATGTTTGTTCTCACAGGTTCCTCTCACGGTGCCCTTTTCATTGACGTCATAGTGCATGTATGAGGTGGAGTGAGAGGCGTTATCTCATCGCCCACATGACTTAAACTTACCTCTTTTTTTAGAAAAAAAAGCGGCATCTGTTTAAAAAAAAAAAAAAGATTTCACCCATAGGTGCCAGTTGTTACCCTCCCCCATTATCTCCATTATCCTCCTTAGTATGTTATTTTTGGGACCCCATTAATTTCCTGTGACAGTTTTTTTTCCCCCCTCTGTGCTCTTTAGCTTCAGCCACTTACGTCTCTCATAAGAAAACCGTCATTACTTTCACTGCTTGTTGGCCAGAAAACAATTTGAGAATTGCTTTTCTGCAAATGCAAGTGCTTTATTTATGCACATTTGCAAATAAAACACCATAAATATACATTGCATTAGCAGCAATAGGAATACTCACAGAGCTCTTGTTTGTGATTTAATATGGGCTGTAACATGGACACAACACACACAAGTAAACACTTATTATTTTGCACTTCTATTCTTTAAAAAATTCAAACACCAGATTCGTTTTTCTAATTTCTCCTGGATATATTTTGCTCTGAATGCTATTAAACAATTAAAAACCGACTGAAAAGCTTCCAAAAGGCATTATTTATTTTCAGGTGCATTCATTGCTTTTTAAATGTAAATTGCTTTAATGGGATTTGTAGGGTTTGTCAGACTGTTTCAAACAAATTACCGTGGCCTGTGTTTCCCCCCCCTCCGCCTCCTCTATTCACCTCCCCAAAAAGCCTAAAACTGTAGTTGGGAAGTATTCATAAAAAATGTATTAGCTGATAATTTACTGTTTTTAATGTGCGTAATTTGACTGAATTAAATCTAGGGGAAAAAAATTTAAAATCTCATGCTTGAAATTTCAAGGATTACCTTTCAAAATCAGTTTTTATTGCAAATAATTTCCATTTTTGTTGCCACGCTTCTACCGATAATTGTTTGTTTATCATTTTAAAGCCACTCAGATATTTAGACTTTATTTAGATTTTTTGAATTTGTTTATTCTTTAAGCTTTTATTTATGTTTTTTCGGATGATAGTGTACACATAAGAGTGTCTTAGAGGTTCATGGAATCTACCTGTTTGGAGCTTTTCCATGTCCGGGTGTGTGCTGCCTTTGGGACACACGTCTGACTGAAAACGGTGTGTTTTCCCACAGGAGGCCTGGGATTCTGGTGCTTATCAATGATGCAGACTGGGAGCTAATGGTGAGCACTGGGAGCCACGTTCACTGTCAGGTGGTGTGGAGAGTGTGAGTGTGTGTGAGCGTGTGTGTTTCTCAGCACAAATATTTTCATTTTGACATATTTTTTAACCTTTGTCGTGTGTTTTCAGGATGCGCTGCTCCACTCCTGAGTGATTAGAGATCATGCAGTTGCTTAAAGAACGTGTGTGTGAGCGTTTAAATCAAAGTGTGAGTGGGAACCTGTATGTTCTCTGATAGCGAGGCCGTTCATTTCCTCTCACTCGGTTAATGTTTCATATAATGTGGAAGCAGCAGCGAGACAAGTTTGTCCTTGGGGTCTCGTATGTGAACACACATTTACATGCACACGCAGTCTGAACGCTTCAGTCTGAATGGATTGATTCAATTACAGGACTCAACGCAGGATGTAAATGAAATGAAAAGTTTGTCATTGATTGGACCCCAGTTGAAGCACAGGAGTGATGCGCACGCTAATAAAGGCAGGTATTTCTCCTCTGGTTTGTTTCCTGGACCTCAGGGCGAGCTGGAATATCAGCTGCAAGACCGAGACAACGTTGTGTTTATTTCTACTCTGCATGGAGGATAAAAGAAGGAGCGCATATCTGCAACAGTTCCAGCCTTTTTCCTCCATATCCTCTGCACTCTTTGCTCCCCCCCCGCCTCCTCCACGTCCCAGTAACACGTGACCCCATTGGATGCTGTGGATGTGTCATCCCACGCTCAGACCACTGATGCTGGTCCACAGGAATGAGTGGAAATTCAGAGATGGTCACCATGGCAAACGTGGAAGCTGTGAGATGGGAATCCTGCAGACAATTTTCTGTTTTTTTTTTTTTTGTTTTTTTTTTAATCAAACTGGTTTAAGCTGCTGTTGTACTCAGCAGCTCACTGGTGCAAGTGTAAATACCTGCAGTCAGTAATCCTACCTTCCTCTGCTGCCATCTTTCCAACATGAGACAAAAATGATCCTATTTTGAGTTTTTTTCACCAGAAATACAAGAAAACTCTTTACCCTTCCATTAGCATTTATTACACATCTAATAAATTGTTTATAACTCACACTGTTGTTATTGTGAGTAGATATAAGGAAATTTTAAGTGTTTATTAATATGACAACAATTAAAACTCATATGTAGACATGTTTAGTATGATTACAGATGTGTTGTTTATCTGTTTACACAGAAACAACCAGATGCTTCACAGATTTAGCTGTAATTAATAAATATGTTGATAAACACGTTAAAATATCTGTTTATCTCCTTACAGGTGACTGTTTAGTGTGTTGCAAACCATTTATTAAATGCTAATAGTTTACTTTTAAGTGCTTTTGTGTAACTGACGTTTTTTTATTTTATTTTTTGTTTTTGTTTTGCTTCTTTGTTTTCCTCAAATGGAAATAAATAGAATCTTTCTCTACCATAATTTGTGCAGTGGCATAATTGCAATTTTTCTGCAGTGTGTATTTTTAAAAAATATTTTCAGAAAATGTATTCTGCGCGTTTTTTGTTTTTTTTACTGTTTTTATTACATGTGCATAATTGGATATTTTTCAGGAATTCTATATATTTAGGAAAATTTAATTATTGAACTCGCCTCTTATATTAATAAATGCGAATACCATAAATCTGTTTTTGTTCATATTTATTGTTGCTACATGTTAATTGCCGTCAGTCTGACCGTTTTGTGATTTAAAAGTTCTCACATTTTCTATTTAATCGCAAGATTTCCCGCCTGTGTCACCATAAATGCTCAGTTTTGTGTGTTTGAATGAAACCAGCCTGCAGCACACAGGGGCCTCTCCAAACGTTTTTTTTCTCTCTTCTTCCCACAATTAGGATTTTACATCACGCTTCCATAATTCGTGCTGATAGTTTATATGATCGATTTAAACCCAGTTGTGAGATCTCCCTGCAGTTTTAGGCTGATTTGAGGAGACTTGAGGGAGATTTTGGCTTCCTATAGCCAGCTGGAATATTCATAAGAGGCGCAGGAGGGAGGCAGCGCGCACATGTATGTATAGATGTAAGTGTGTGTGTGTGGTGGTGGTGGTGGTGGTGGGTGGGGTGTGAACTACAGGACCACTGCGGGAGGTCGAGGTCTAGCCTCCGGGCTGCCCTCCCCTGAACGCCCGGGGCGACCTAAAACCTTTTCTCGGTTGTGGAGTCCGATTTGCAACGGGAAACCGGCCTATAATGGCCGCTAGAAAGGAAATGCTAATGAGGCTGTGAGGGGGTTAGAGAGGGGAAAATGTAGCTGTGTGTCAGCCAGGGCAGGCCGAGGAGGCTGGAGAGACACTTCCACTCAGTGTGGATGATCACAAACATTTCTCTGCGTCTGGGTGTCTTCTGCCATTTAAAAAACGTTGCTTTTTGTCCGGAATTATTTGGATTAAATGTGAAGAAATGGAAAGTTTACGCAGCGTCTTGTCCATTTAGAGCTTAAATTTAAAACTGGAATCTGCTGTTGTGTTAGTGTGCGTGATATTTTGATATTTCGTGTCCAGTTTTTTTTTTTATTCCCTCTCAGTTTGTCTTGTTATTTCCCAGAGCTGAATGTATGTGCATCTGTAACTGCTGCAGGCCTCCAGTCCACAGCCTGCACTGACTGACTGATGGCTGCTCAACAGGAGACGATGCTGGACCTGCATCATCTCCATCCCATCATAACGATGCGCACAGCTCAGGCCACTACAGGGGGAATAAAGAAAAAAAACTCTGGTGATCTCCAGGCTGCAGGTGAACAAGCAGGAAGTAAACAAATGGCCTCCAAAATGAACTAGGAATCTAAACGTGTGTGTTTTTTAACCTAGAAGGCTGTTATTTTGTGAAATTATTTGATAAAAACAGCGAATTCTTGGATGAAGAGATGCATATTTACCTACACTTATATTAATTGCAGATTTTTATGCACATTTCCGTTTAATTTAAGATTATTTAATATATAAAGGGGCATCCACCTGATTTGTTTGATGCTTGGAGGAAAATAAACTAAATTCGTGTTTCGTATTGCACCCATAAAGGCTCCAGAGCTGAGACTTGAAGCATGGACAAACCAGTGGAGCTGCAAAAAAGCAGGAATAAAGGTGACATATGTTCAAAAAGCCCACAATCCCAGGTATCTATAGCATCAAACGCCACTACTAAAATGTCCTCACATTCACACCTCCCACTGCACAACACTGCAGCCTGAGGATTATTATTATTACTATTATATGAAAAAATGTGATTTTAGTGCAAAACCCTTCCACTTGTAGCTGTTTTTAAATCCTAACATCACGTGTAGAAAGCATGCAGTCGTTCAAAAATCCTCAAACAGTATGTTGTAATGTTCGAGGCTTCGATTATTCTGAAAATAAAGTCCAAATAAACTGCAGAAAAAACGATCCACGCTGGACACAGAAGCGTTTCTGCAAGAGCAAACAAGACGCACTAATCCCCAGGAATTAGGAGAGGTTAGCCTTTAATGTCCAACAGCAATACACATGTTGGCCATTTGTGAGTGTGTGTGAGTGTGTGTGAGTGTGTGTGTGTCTCGAATTAATTAGTGAACGCAACTGGCAACCATATAGGAACATTTTTAAAAACACATGTAAAAGGAAGAAAATGAAATGATTTATATGTGTGTGTTTTGCACTAAAACTGATTTATTAAATTCTGCATTGGTTTATTTATAGAAGTTCAACTGTTTGACGTTTTTTTATATTTTTAAAAATAATAATTGGAATTATTTTAAAGAAGAAAATGCTCTAAAAATTGTTGTTAGCATTATCCTTTGTTTAACTAAACAAAGCTAAATGATCTAATGGGCCAATAAGTGTCCCACGTGATTTATCAGTGACGCTGTTTGGCTCCAGCATCAATCCTCAGGCCACGTTTTGGTTTCTTTTCTGTCATTTTAATACTATGTTATCTTTAAATTCACTCAAATGCATCTGATTTTGGATTAGAAGCAATAACTGCACTATTAAATGCATTTTAAGAGCTCTGTGGGATTAGCCTTAATAAGCTCTAAATATGCTCTTAGTATATTACGAAATGATTCTATTTTTGCAGCCAAATGTAGCTTTTAGCAAGACGTCCAGGTTTAATGTAATTATTCCTATTTATCCTGCTCGCTTTTGAGGCTGCTTCATGCATCTGATGCTCCAGTTTTTTTTTTTCTTCTTTGCTCATCTCTGCAGCATGCAGGCCTCAGTCTGGGAGCACTCAACTCACTGCTTCCTACTATTCGCCGAAAACAGTCGATACATCAATGCCTCCAGTCGATATGTGCCTTTTAAAACAAACAGTCTTGATTAGATCTTCGACAAAGTGTAAATACCAATCGGGCCAAGCACAGCGCACACCCCGAAAAACACATTACATGAGCCAGAATCAGGTTTCCTCCACTTTATTGGCCCCGCGTCCTCCTTTTAATCCCCCCCTCCACCCCCCTCCCTGTCTTTTCATATCATGCAGATTGTTGATTTGTATCTTACCTGAAATGAGACAGTTACTAAACAAAACGGAGACTAACAGGCCTTCCTATTGCCCTCTTTGTGCGTTTTGGAGGCCCACAATCTCGATGTGGCGCTCGGCCAAAGACAGCAGTGATGAATGTGAGTCTGCAGCAACAGATGTCCATACACAATTCTTGGGGGTTGAATTTGAGTTTACTCAAGAATTGCGTTTGGACAATCAGTCGCTAAAGACTCTGTATGTCCCTCTGGCAAAAGTGAAAAGGAAAGAAAATTAAGCATTTGAATGTTTGAATCACAAATGTGCAGGGGGGCAGTTATTGTACAGGCCCCTGGGTGCACCTGCTATACGGCTGCCTGAATGCCCTTTGACAGCACTGGCTGCGTCTCACACGGTTTTCTTTCCCTTTTTCCCCCACTATAGTGCATTATTTTTGACATCCTCACTGCTCAGCACTGCCTCTTGGATTCCCTTTTGAAAAAGCAGCTTTATCTGTGCAGCACTGAGAGCTGTTGCATCAGGAAACTACACCTCAAGATGTTTTTTTTCAGTGCAACTTCCCCTCACCTCCCCAAATAATCCTTGAACACACTCCCTTATTATTAAACTATTGGAACTCAGCTCCGCATAAGAAGAAAGCCCATCCTTTTTCTTTTTTCTTTTTGCAAGTGTTTGATAATGCAAAGGAGCCATTGTCGCAGGCACAGTCACCCCGTGACTTTTAAAGCATCCTCAAATAAACGCATCCTACTTTCTTTTACATGCTACAGTCTCTAGTTGTAAAGTTAGTCTCTCCATATCTCTAGGCCCCTTAAGATGGCTGAATGGCCATTGCAGTTTGGAGTAAAAAATGTCATTTCCTTTGGTTCGACTTTCAAAGTGTCTCAAGGAAAAGTGTTTTTAAAAAAGAAGGAATAAAGCAGCTTTATTTCATCTTAAAGTCCGCCAGCAAAAAAAAAAGAAGAAGAAAAAACGCCATTTCTGCACCTGTGTAGTGGCATCGATTTAGGGGAAGACTCTTCAGTTCTGGTGCCTCAAGATGCACAATGGCTTTCCACGGGTGTTAAATTAAAAAGAAAGGAAAAAAATCCCCTCCTATTTGAACACAAGCACTTGGAGCGTCAGGGTTCTTTTCTCTGGTGTTTGAAAGCTGAAGATGGAATCGAAAAATTTCAAGCAAAAAATAAAAAGAGGAGATAAAATTTTTAAAAAAAGGAAACCCCTTATTTCCCGGTGGTGCGTCCTTGGTTCAGTTCCCACGTTCTCTCGGTTCTCTCCTCTCCAAATGCCCCCCAGCGAGCGGCGTCGGATGGTGACGAAAAGAAGAAGAAGAAGAAGCTGCGGAGCTGGAGAGCAGCGGGCTTCGGTACACTCCGGACGAGACGCTCCTGCTTCTCCTCCTGCCATCCTTCCCCTGACTGACTGGATGCGTGTCTCTCTGCCCTCCTGGCTTTTTCTTTGCGCCGCTCCAACAATGAGACGCTGCGGCCGCGACGCAAGGCGGAGAGAGGAGTGGAGAAGGTCCTCGCTTGGTACTGAATTTGAATAACACCACGGGGTGATAAATGTCCATTGTACTGCTTAAGTAATGAATCTCCGCTGTCCTCTATGTCACACACACACACACACGCACACACACACGCCAGCAGCTGCGATGAGGGACCAGCAGCCCCTCTTAAAGACACAACAGCCCTATTTTCTACCCAAAAAGAGATTACAATCCCGACACTGTTTACTCTCTGACCGCACTGCATGACGTTTAGTGTTTCTCTTGTGCCCCCTCTCTTGTGTGAGCAAACTAGTGCAACGCTGTAACCAGGCACTTGGACATAAAGCGGTGCCTTCAGCGCCATGTGCAGCCATTCTGCTCCAGAGAAGGGAGCCGCTCACTGTAGGCCTCTGTGGAAACTGTTGTGCAAAGTGACAGAAAAATGAGTGGATTCTGAGATGCTCATGTGACACACGACAGAGGGCACGTTGTCTCAGCCTATACTTTGGAAGAAATATTCATTTATGTCACACAACGACGCCCAATAAAAAGTCAAAAGTGCAATAAAATCCTGTTAGGTTTTGTTTTAAAACGCCAATGTTGAATATTTGCGTCCTCGGGCTACAATCAGGACACTGCCAAAAATGAGATCAGTTAATTATTTTTTAAAAAAGCATTAAAGCAAGACAACCAGCATTTCTTAGAGTTTTCTGTTTATATGCCTCTATAACAGCCTTTGGCACGGTGGGAAAACCTTTTTAAGACGGATGGCACTTTTACATGCCTAAAACCGTTTTTTAAAATTTATTTTTATTTTGCGTAAATTTCCTAATATGAGGCGACAATTCAAGTGGCCACAAGAAGTCTTGAGCCTATTGCGCCCCCCTCTCACTGGAAACAGGAACCTGAATCAAGCCCATCCTCATGTCGTGCATATCAGCACTTTTGGATGCTGCGTTTGCGCTGCAGCTTTTTGATGCTTGCAAACGCACCTTCTCCTCTCTCTCTCTCTCTCTCTCTCTCTCTCTCTAATAAATCATCCTGACTGATCCCGCCCTGGGCGCAGGGGGTCCTCCTCTTTAAAGCTCAATCCGTTTTTTCCCTTTTCATCCCTCTGAAGAAGCCGAGTTAACCTCTGCTGATCCACAGTGCCAGAGCCCCTCTCAGCCCCAGCCCGCCTCTCATTCATCCAACCAGTCACTCATTCATTGCTCTTTTTTTGAGTGGTGAAAAGCAAACCCCTCCATCTCTACTCCTCTCACTTTCTCTCCCTCTCTCTTTGCCTTTTCATGCCTTGACTCCTCCAGAGGCGGGAAGAAGTCAAGAGGGTCCACTTTCACCTCCACAAACCCTCACTTATGGTGCTCTAGCTTGTGGATCGAAAAGAGCTTTGACACTCCTGGTTTTTGTGTTGTGGCCTGTGGCACAGTGTGAATTCAGATTTTCAAGATCAGAAACACAAGTCCCCCCCGCCCCCTCCACCTTTTTTTAAAGAAATCTAACAACCCTCTTCCAGCTTGGAGTTCCCCAAAATCTCTTTAAATCTTTTCAAACAGTATCTGTTATATTTAGGTATTTGTTTGTTTGTTTGTTTGTTTGTTTTTACAGCTGATTCAAACCTGAGTCTAAACTAATGAGGCTAAATAGCAGCACGCACAAAAATGGAAACACTCTCAGCCATCATCAGCTGTCGAATTAAGGCCTTTTAGCTCACGAGCTTTCATGTTGGCTGTTAGTCTTGGTGGCGTATAGTAGGGGTGTGTGTGTGTACACACAGAAACAGTAGGGGAGCGCTACACTCCATGCAGGGGCCACTGTGCTTCCCTCCATTCACAAATCAATGTTTAACCCGCTGGCTAAAAGGCCTGGCAGGGGAGAGGGAGGCCCGGTCAGCGAGGTGGGCTATGAAACCATCCCGTCGAGAGATGGAGAAGAGAGCGAGAGGACAAAAGGGAACAGGGGAATCCTTAAAATAAACCTCCTCTGGTGAAGGCATCTCCTCCCCGCTGCTATAGGGCACCGCTCCAGAGGATGAAGAAAAGAGCAGGGAGGTTAGAGAGAGAGGCAATGCTGTGGCAGGGAATGTCATTGAAATTTATAGTGGGAAGGCTGTTTAGGCAAGCCGGGACTGAGAGTCAAACGGACAAAGGGGTAAATTGGGAGGAGAGTTTCTGAAAGGACTCAGTGGACAAACACAAATTCTCCTCCCATATATCTACCTGCTGGTGCATTGTGTTATCTAAGAGGATCCTTAGGAAGGAGCAGCCGTGCACTAATTTCACCCAGCAAGCATGAAGAAAGCATCTTTACCGGATACGTGCGATATTTACAGGAGAAAAGGGCTTAGAGATCTAATGCACAACTAGAAGCACTGGAGGAGACAGAAAGCAAGAGCAGGAAACCAATTACAGAGAGACAGAGAAGTGCTGTGAGGCCAAGACGCAGCAGAGAGACAGTTTCATTAGAAGTTCATTCTGTGTCCTACAATCTCATCTGAACGTGCATGCTTGTCTTTTTGCATTTACTTCTTGCATGTGCTGTCAACACTGTTGCCCAAAGGTGAGATATGTTAGGAAATCTCATGTTTTTAGTTGTTTTAATATCAACTGAAGCTGCTGTTTTTTCTAATCAGGGCACTAAAGCTTTAAAAACATGCTACAAATAACTAAAACATACATTTACTGAGAGTTTTTCCTTGCTGTGGGAGAAGTTTACTCATCAAACGGCATGGATTGTGACGCTGATGCAAGGCTGCCCTGTGAAATAAATCTTAAAGGAATCACCCAGTGGCATAATGGCTGAGATTAAAAGATTAAAAGGGAAATTCTCATATAAATGCACAACTGTGTGTGTGTGTGTGTGTGTGTGTGTGTGTGTGTGTGTGTGCGTCCTGCAACTCTCCACTCAGATGAATACCCTCTCCTTGCCCTCCTCTGCTGCCACCGTCACACACATGCATGCACACTCCCCCCCCCCCCCCACCCCTCCAGAGCACGCCGCTGCCTAAACATCCCCCAGAATTCTTTGACAGTGGCTGCGCTGTTGCCTGGCAACGGGGAGACAGACAGCGTCATCCAGGGAGTAACGGAGGAGATGAGAGGCAGAGAAGTCTGCACTAATCTCACCGTTTACTTTGTACAGATCGTGGGGCGCCGAGGGTGTCCACAAACATCCGATCATTCGTTGTTGGGTGTCAGTTTTTTTGTTTTTTTTGTTTTTTTGCAAAAGATACACAGATAGATCACAGATGCGTGGTTTCTGTGAGTTTTAAAAGTTACACAAATTTGTATTTATTTTAAATTTGCATGACATGATTAGGCAAATAAAACACACTGCATTTCGTAACAAAAACGGTCTTTTATACATTATATATGTGAATTCACCGTGTCATATCTGTCCATGTCCGTATGGAATGTCATCGTGTTGTGTCTTTATTGCATCTCTATTATACTGAACCTTACTGTGCTTCTTTCTATCTTTATCTGGCTGCTGTAACATGTAAATTTCTCCACTGAGGGATCAGTGAAGTTTATCTGATCTCATCTTATCTATTGGTAAAATAGCTCCCACTTAATTTGTCTGATTTAAATCATATCTTTGCAGCTGCACCGTAGCTAGTGTGATACAGCTGTTTTCATACTGCCTGTAAAAGTCACTTGAATTCACTTTAAATCACTTTAAATAACTGTACCTTGAAATGTGTGACTATTGTATACCGAATTATAATTACGTTTAGTATTAGTATGGATTAGATTAGATAAATCCGAAGTGTTTTTGTAGTATTGTGCAGCAACTTTTTCAGAGTATATACTGCCCTTTAATGTTAATGTTACTAACCTGTCTGTCTATCCAAAAAGTTGATAATTAGCTACAAAAAGCATGCAAACTTATTATTCAGACATGTTTTTTGCAGTTCAAAACGTCAATTTAGCTTTGTACAGTTGCTGCCAAATGACATCATCTACCATACAATAAATTCATTTAAAATGACACATAAAAAGGAATTAAATCGAAGCATTTTGCTGATACTTGGTTTCATATTCACTTACCTTTTAATCTCTTTACCTCTGGCTCGGCGGTCAGTCTGAGTGTCGTCTTCTTCATGCTGACTACTTGCTGTTGTGTAAAGACTCCTCTTCATGTACACGGCTCATTTTTTTTTTACTGAAGCAATTCTGTTTAAGTGCTCGAGTCAAACAGTAATATTGGCCACCTGGGGAAGAAAAAAAAAAGCCCCTCCAGCCCAGCGGTCAAGCAGTTAATGTATGTATACTGCTGCCAGCCTCACAGCATCCTCTCTTCACACTGTCAGCATGATGTCTGCGACTGTTTGGGATTCAAACATGATACAGAGGTTTGCAGATCATCTACGACAAATACACTTGTCACTTTGATTCCATGTGCAAAGGATGCTGATTTAATAAGTCGACTTGTTGAATTAGTTAGATATACACTGTAAAAAAAATAGTTGCTTTTATGGTAAAATAACAGCAGCTGTGGTTGCCTGAACGCTACCATAAAATTATAGTACAGCATTTTCTACATTTATGGTAAAGAAATGTATTGATATTGTTGATTTTAGGGTTAAAAATGTGCTTAAACACTGTGCAGGAGTCAGGAAATGTATTTTTTCAAGAGAAAGAAATCTAAAGACACACTCATCTCCTCATTAACCTGTTCACGGTGATTCAGAGTTATATAAACTGCATCAAACTGCTTTAGAGTTTACGGATTTTTACCGTCTTGGTTTGACAGTTTTTCTCCCTAAAATGTACAAACATTTTTTACAGTGTAGCTGTGAGCAAACAGGGAATTTTTCTTTTCTAACGTTTCTAATACTCTGTTTTATTGTCAATACAAAAAATTCTGCACCTTTTTTTGTAAATATTTGCATTTATGACACCTTATTTCTTTCTACTTTTCTATGATTTGCACATTATCTGTCTGTCTGTATAAATGAGTTGATTTATTTTATTTATTTTTTGCAAAACCTTGACTTTTATCCACCTTATTACATTCAATTTTACTGCATCTAAATGTGCCCAACTGGAGAGAACACGTTTCCAGTGCACTGTAATTTAAAAAAAATATCATAAATTTGTTTACATCTTAGGTTTTATTTTCATAGTGATCTTATTATTGTTGAATGTGGGGATTAAACAACTAAATCTAACTTGAAAGCAGCCTGTACATAGAGCATAGTTAGATTTAAAAAGAAAAACGGAGTCTGCTGCTCACTGTTTTGAAAAAAAAAGTTTGTTTTCTTTAAAATGCAGTAGAATTTGGAGCTCATGAAATGAGTTTTGAAAGTGTTTCATAAACCCAGGTGATTCGAGTATTTCCTGAATCAACAGACTACAGAGTGATTTAGTTCATAACAAAGAAAATAGTCTAAATGAATGCTTACTGCTGAAAAGACTGAACAGAGAGACGAGTCATAGAAAATCAAATGAAGACTAAATAACAATTTGCTAATTTTCTTATGTTTTAAAATGTCATTTTAGAAGAAAACTCCCCAAAAAGCTCTTATCAGCTTCTAAAATAGTGATGGGATTTGTGTTTTAGACAAACAGGCTGATTAAAAAAAAAAAACAGAAAATCAAGCAGTAATCAAAAGATTAGGAACATCACTATTAGCAGCAGCTCGACTGGAGTTAATAATAAAAATCTGGCACAGTGGTCCAGTTGGAAATGGGTTCAGACGAAAATACAACTCCTTAAATTGTGAAAACATTCCACTCCTGAGATCCATGCAGAGTGACATGGGAGGTGGGGAGCAGACAGAGCGAGGCTGTCGTGGCTGCTGAGTAAGAGGGTATGCTGCCTCGACTCAGACCCTGAATGACAGGTATTGACCTGCCCAGCCAAAAGACGTCTCTGTGGGAACGCTATTGATTATTGCCACAGCAATAAAGGTCCCGGAAGCTTGTGAGAATGTCACGACTCTCTGCTGCCTACCAGTTCCCCGGTCCCAGCACACAAACACAAAGACAGAAACACTTTCGCTCTGTCACATCCTAACCTACAGCCACTCATTCTCTCACGCTAACTAAAGCGTTCTGACTGGAGGAGGGGGGAAGATGAAAGCGAGATTGGTGGCTCAGTGGCTGCAGGTCTGGATGTGCATTTGTGTGTGTGTGTGTGTGTGGGGGGGGGGGGGTCAGGTCCTCGCTATACTTGTGGGAACCAAATGTCCCCACAACTGTAGGAAAACCGAAAACAATGTCACTTGTGGGGACCTCATTTCGGTCCCCACAAGTTTAAACAGTGTTTTCTTGGCCATGTTGTTGTTACTGAAAAAAGTATAAGTGCAAAAACGTTTCTTTAGGGTTAGGCATTGTTTTGGTCTGGGTTAAGGTTAGGGTTAGGGTAAGGGTTAGGGGTTAGATATGAATGGGAGTCAATGGTATGTCCCCACAATGATAGAAAAACATAATATGTGTGTGTGTGTGTGTGTGTGTGTGTGTGTGTGTGTGTGTGTGTGTGTGTGTGTTCTTGTACTTGCTACATTGTGAGAACCATTTTCTGCATTTAACTATCAAAGTGAGGACATTTTTACAAAGTGAGGACATTTTGGCTGGTCCTCACTTTGAAACAACCATGTTTGAGGGTGAAGACTTGTTTTTAGAAAACAGGTATGAATTGAGGTTTGGTTAGGGTTAGGGTAAGGATTAGGGTTAGGCGATCAGTTGTGATGGTTAAGGTTAGGGTAAGGCTCTAGGAAATGCATTACGCCTATGGATGTCCTCACTAAGATAGAAGTACAAACATATGTGTGTGTGTGTGTGTGTGTGTGTGTGTGTGTGTGTGTGAGCTGTGGGCCTCTGATCGACCTCCCACTACGCTTTAAGGGGTCAGATCACACATTTTTAAAAAAAAAAGCACACTAGTGGTTTGGAGATGTTCATTTTATAAGATTTCAGGGAGTAAAATGGAGATGCAGTAATTAAAAAAAAAATCAGAAATGTGTCCATCGAGAGGCTTATCACTAGGGTCAATAAATAATTGCGGGACTTTTTGTATCATAGTTGACATTCTTGATGTTTTCAGGAATAAAATCAACATGGCCGCCTATAACCAAACACCACATGGCATTTTTACAGAAAGATTCTTCTAATTATTATATATGCCATTGAGTAAAATTGAAATTGAAAGTTATTTATAAAGATATTGTAGTAAACCTGTTGACATGACATAAATCCACACTTGGCTCACACACTACTTTATATTAAATAACTCAGAAAGCCTTAGAGTCTTTCAAGTCTTTTCTTCAGGAGGAAATGACATCATGTGGAGCAGGTCATGTGATCTGGAATTAACACACTTCCTTGAGAGGTGTTTTTGTAGTGGAGAACTTAGTGGAAAATGATTTCTCGGACACAGATGTAATTAGTTATTTTCCATATAAAATTGGATATATTGTCAGAAAAGAAATATCTGTCATGATTATCTCAACTTAATAAAAAGAATAATCAAAAAATGTTATGAATAAGCTCATTTTTTATTTGTTTAACTAATTAGAAGGTGGTTGTTATGAAATTGGGATGATTATTTAGTTGATATTTTAGTGATATCCAGTCATTTTTTGAAAAAAGTGTGATTGTTTCCATAGTAAATAATTATGTAATTTGTAAAGACTTGATCATAATGAACATAAAAACCTTTTTTTTTTTTTTTTTACTTTTAATGAAAATGCTTGCAAAATATTTCCCATGGACTTCAAAAGTCCCTCAATCATGTACTGACCCACTATTTCTGGGGATAATCTGCACAGCACACTGCCTACAGTGTTCAGAGGGACTACTTTCTAGTGTAAAGTGATCTGTGGATGAACAATTTATAAAATGTCACTTTTAATTGCACCACAGACTACTTGAACAGCACTTGGATAAAGGCAGAGATCAACACTTAAAGTATAATCTAAACTACCTCTATTGGTAAATAAAACTGGGGGTAAAACAGGTTTTTTCTTGCAGTTGAAGTGACACACACACACACACACACACATTTTCTTCCCTATTTTTTGCCTCTCTCCTCTCCTGCAATCTGGTCAAAACAATGCAGATTTTCCTTTCTTTCCCTTCCTCCCGCTGTCCCTCGTTCACACACCCCCGCACACAAACGCCATCTCCACCCTTGACCTCGCAGTGAAAAGTTAGCGGACCCGAGGCTGAACTCTCCCAGATCAGCTGCAGCCACAAACGCTGGGAAAGTGCCCCCCCGACATACGCATACGTGTGAATGCCAGCGTGTGTGTGAGCGTGGCAACACTCGGGGTGTCATGAATAGGAGAGATTTGACCCTCAACCCCGCTGACCTGTCCACACAAACCCAGCCTTTAACCCAAGTCCGCTATTGTCACCCTTGACTGCCTGCGCTCATTCACCGAGCCCGCCAAGAGGGACCAAATTCATTATATACCACTTTGCGTATTATTTTCCACCCACGTTTATGCTTCTTCTCACTTCTCTGCCATTCTTTCCACCAGTTTCTTTCTCTTTCCCATCACTCCCCTTTTTCACAGCCTCCGTGCTGTCCGCTTTAACTTATGGTCTTGATTTTTAACTTGTATCTTGTTGAGCAGATTGAGCATCAGTGCAGAAATATTTGCATCCTTAATTCACTATGCATTTATTCTTCTTTAAATCTCAGCTTAAGTGACCAAACTTTTAGCCAGTGCCTCATCTAAAGTGGAAAATTGACTGACATTATTTTTTTTTGCTAAAATTAGTGTTTGTGTTTCATTTTTCTTCATTCATAAGTGATGTCTGGTTTAAAGCAATTTCCCTGAAGATTTAGCCATGTAAATGTGCACATATGTGAGAGTGGACATGATGGAAGATGACAGATTTGAAACTGTCTCTGTTATTTAAATTGTTACTTTCATGATGTTGTGTTTTTATGAACACATTATCAAGCAATTTATTGCATAAAAGGATGGAATTACTTGAAAAAACGTTCTCTACTAACTGAAAGGATGATTAGCCTTGTTGCATATGCCCACACAATGGACGGACGTCTTTTCAACAGCTGTTACAGGAGTTTCTCAGGCTGAGCCCCAGGGACCTGCAGGGATTATTGAGGAGGATCAAGTTGTGTCGATCCAACATGTTGAGAAACATAATGGGAAGTGGGAGCAAGTGTTTGCATACATATGTTCCCAGTTATGACCACATCAGGAGGAGGCTGGTAAGGAGGAGAAAATGGTTGACCCTCGACAAACATTAGTAGCTAATAGGTGAGTAATGTGAGCTATCTGCACTCCAAATTCGATGTTTGGATTATTCCTTTTCCTCTATATCGGTTGTCTCTTGCTCCATCAGTAGATGACCCAGCCGAAATAAAGATGTTTTCTCTCTTTTAATGTTCGTTTTTTGAGCTGTCTGGTAATATCGGCCCGCTGACATCATCGGCCCGATATTGGCATAAAATGTAATATCGGCTAATATCGTGATCGTTTTTTTTTTTTTGCCTATCATGAAAACCGATAATCTAATGCCTGGATTTTGCTGGCATTATTGGACTCATAGAGAGTGGGGTGGAGGGAGAGTGTGAACTGTTGTTTGGGACAATTTTAAAAAAAAAAGGCATGAATATGGCATTTTTCCATAACTTAAGTTGAAGTAGTTTTCTTATTTTGCACAGACAATGTTTCCATTTGGAGAGCCTTGTTGCATTTGAAAATGCATCCAATGGGGGCATCACAATAAAACTAGACATATGTTAGGAAATATGTAATGTTTCCTAAATTTAGGTAAATAGCCCACATATATTGGCATCGGTTGTATCGGAATCAGAAATTGAGAGCTGGACAATATCGGCATATCAGGTATTGGTAGCAAAACCAATATCAGACATCCCTATTCTTTTTTAATCCGATCACAACTCTAAACTTAACTCACCCATCTGCTCCTGCTTCCTATATTCTACCATTCATTTTCTAGTTCCCACATATTGGCACAAAACATATGTTTCAAGATGCATCTTTGACCCTTTATATACTAATCTCTGTTTCATTTGGCACTTCTTAACAAAGAACTGCATGAAAAGACCAAAAGCTACATCTTCACTCATCAACAGAACACTCAGAGCTATAGGGCTGCCATAAATAAAGCCAGAAAATATTCATTTTTACCAATCCGAAGGAACTCTCTGGTTAAAATCACAAACTTTACATGTTGATACAAAAATGTCCGTAACTCACTAGACTCTGATCAGTCCTGCTGACAGCTCTGTTCAAAATAAACGTCATTTTTATGTGAGGAATTACAATTAATATTCAATTAAATGTTTGCCTTTGGTCAGGCCCCTCCATGCTCCTGTTACATTCACTCCACTGGATTCTGCGACCAATCAACTCCACTGTCGCAAATACAGTTTTAGATGCCATTGCCTTGAATCATTTCCTTGCAGCAGAGGCACAAAAGAAAAACCTCTGTGTTGTTTGTCACTTTTGACAGAGCAGACTATACACAGCAGTTAACTAAGTGGTGGAAGAAGAGCTGGGATCCTTTAAGAGGAATTAGCAACACTACAGTCCAAGTATTATCAATGTGTCATTTTATCACCATAATATAAAAAAAAAGTCCAGTAATTACGCAGAGTGGCTCCTTTCAGTGCACGATGTTCCTGTAAATAGTGGTGTTGTAGCTTCTTTAAACTGTTTTCTGTACGACTTTATACATAAATCTGCAAGAGTGGGTTGTATTTTTGAAATCTGGAGATCTGATCTGAGTGTAGAGGAGTAGAAGCATAAAGTTGGATGTAGACACATTAAAGTAGCCTCATAACTGTGCTTAACTGCAACACCTGAGAAAGCAAATGTAGTTGCGTCTCACGATTAACCAATGAAAAGCAGAGGATAAAAGGCTTCAGAAGGATGCTCACTTTGACTTCATCTTTTGGATCAAAACCTCCCCCTGCTGGTGAATCTATGAAACTGCTGCTATAATGAAAAACTGCAGGCCTCACATTTGAACATCAGCTTCACCAAGAATCTCTCAGAAAATCATCACATACACATGCTTAATGTCAATATAAATGTAAGCACCCACTCTGAAATCTCAGTGTTTATAATTTGCTTTTATTACAGAGGAAAAAGGCTTTAATTCTGACCACAGACTGTATATGCAGTTTATGATTCTAGCACAATTATTTCACTGTTTATTCCTGGAATGATCATCAAGGTGTTTCAGGCAATCTATATCAGTCAGTTAGACTTTATTTAAAGCACGTTTAATGCAAATACCCAACACAAAGTCATTTACAGAGACAAAAAAATACAATAAAAACACATGCCTAGCCTCCTCTCCCTCCCAATCCAGCTGTTTAACACTCTAAACAGATGATTAAAGTTACAGTTCAAAAATAACAAACAAACAACAAAACAAGCCCTGAAGCTGAAGATCATTATCTTGATGAGTTGGATTGACAGAATAATGTTGGTGATTGTAATAACTTACTATACTATAGAGTGTAAAATAAGCTCATATTTCTGTGTTCGGTTTTCTGTGGTTGATTTAAAGCTAAATTCAAGATGTAACTTGATGACATTGGGTTGATAATATACCTGAAGTCTGTATCAGGCTGCAGGATTGCAGGATTTGGTGTTATTGAGGTAATGTCAGGTTTAACTCTGGGGTTCTCAGGACTAAGAGAGTGGTTCACATCAACACCTTGCTGAACTCTTGCTCTGCAGATTACTCTTATCTTGATCAGTGTGTATGAAAACACCACCTACTGACCAATCCATTCTTTTGGAAAATGGCATCACTGTTCCTTGAAGGCTGCTCAGTGGTTTGGTAGTTGCACTTTCACCTTGCAGGTAGAAGATCCCGGCCTGCCCAGGATCTTTCTGCATGGAGTTTGCATGTTCTCCCTGTGCATGTGTGGGTTTTCTCCAGGTTCTCCGGCTTCCTTCCACAGTCCAAAAGCATGCAACGGGTTAACTGATTTAAATTGTCTGTTGGTGTGAATGTGAGTGTGATTGTTTGTCTCTATGTGCAGAGAATGACCTGTCCAGGATGTCCCCGAAGTCAGCTGGGATAGACTCCAGCCCCCTGATGACCCTAATGAGGATTAAGGGGTGTATAGATGATGGATGGATGGATGGATGCTCCTTGAAGGTGCTGCAGATCTCAGTGCAAAGCCAGTTGGAGAGTCTCTGAGGAGGGCAGGAGTTTTTAGAGCTCTGCTCACTATTGGCCTTTATGTTTCAATATAGTCCTAAAACAAGCACCGATAGAGCACTAAAGCGTTGAACTTCTTGACTTCATAAGATCTCCAGTAAGCCTTTTTGTCAGTTTGAATGATGTTTTTATATTTGTTCTTTACTTGCTCCTAAACCCCTTTAACATGCTGCTGAAAGAATAAGACCAAAGCTCTGTTAAACAGTCAGAATGAGAGTACTGAATACATCCTACACATCACCATGAAAACAGCTGCATTTTTTTATTTGCTCAATTATATATTCTGTTTTTTGACTACCATAAAGGGACTGCATTTGTACTTTTTGTGTTTCATTACAATAATTTAACTGTAGGTTGAATAAGAAACCTACAGCGAACTAACAGATCATGCCTCACATTGGTAAACCTATCGACTCATGTTCACACAGTCTAAAATTACTTACTGCAACCTTTGATCTGTAGCCAAGTACAGCTTATATATTGTATGTGGGAACACACTCTGGTCATCATTAACCCCATAATACTAACATTTAACCATGAAGGTGTTTGTTATTAAATTCTGATGGTTATTTATTTGACATTTTAGTGATATCCATCATTTTTTATTAATAAGTGATTGTTTCCATCGTAAATAATTATGGAATTTATAAAGACATGATCATACTGAACATAAAAAACATTATTATTTTTTAAACTTTTAATAAAAATGTATGCAAGATGTATCCCATGGACTTCAAAAGCCCCAGGATTATATATTGACCCTCCTATTATGTTTGCACTCCTGTACACACCAAGGTCCTATTATCACACATGAATGTGTTTAATGGCACTTATCCAGGATGTTTTCTCCTGACTAGATCCTTGCTTGTGTTGTATCTACTCTCAGATATGAGAAATATGCATGAAAGACTCAGCAATCATGTCAGCAGCTGTCTTTAAAAGGTAGGAATCCAGGTCGTCTGGACCTGCAGATTTCTTGTGTTCATTATCTTTTAGGGCTTTATGAACTTGAGATGGGTTTAGAATCAAACAAGGGGTCAGACGTATTTACATATAGGTTGTCAAACACAGGCCCTGCACTGATACAGTGTTGATTAAACTGATTCACAACAGCAGCTTTGTTGAACCAACCAGAATGTTGTCAGGAAGGCTTGTGTTTGACAGGAATTTAATTATTTGTCATAATTCAAGGTAATTTTCAGTGTTGAGAACAAGCACTGTTGTTTTTTCAGAGTGTACAGAAGAAGCTTATGTCAGCAGTAAACACAGAAAGCAGGCTTCTGTCACTATTGTCCGCAGAGGTTTATGAATAATTACAGTCTGGCCAAATCACGCCTCCATCTTTGGATATCAGACTCCTCCAGTGAGCAGAGGCTGTAATTTAACTCTGGAGTTGTTCTTGGAAAAAGCCAGCTTCCTCGTACATGAAGTAGGAGGTTGGAAATTTGGGAAAGCCCTCTTTTTTTCTTTTCTTTTTTTCTTTTTTCTTTCTTGGACTGCTGACGCGTACAGCCGGATACGTGCTGCTCTCCGGCACCGTCGGATTATTCTGCGTCCCCTCCAGCCTCCACCATGTTCCTGCTTCACTTTCTAGTGTTTGGGGCCTTCGTTTTACCCGCTGGATGTTACTTTTCGGAGGAAAAGTTTCCGGAGGAGTCGAAAATGCAGCCTCCCACCGTGGTGATCGCGATCATAGCCAGGAACGCCGCGCACTCGCTGCCCTACTACCTCGGAGCTCTGGAGAGACTCAACTACCCCAAAGATCGCATCTCAGTGTGGTGGGTTTCTGCCGGGCTGTTTGCTCTCCTTTTAATCCGCCTATAGCAGCCGTTCAAAAGGTCAATGGCATTTAAATGAGTGTGTGAAAGCAGCAGCAGCAGCGTCCTCCCCCTCCTCTGTTCCCTCTGCGCCTTTCACTCCGCCACATTCATTTCCTACTGAGGGCTGCTGCACTTCTCTGTTCTCTGGAGTTTGTCTAGAAGCAGTTGGAGCAATGATGGCACTCTTTAAGTAATTTATGCTGCATGTTAAACTGTGAAAACTCCAACCTGAGCCGACCTCAGAGGATTTTAACAGTATATGTCTTTGTGCTTTGGTGTCATCTGATCCAATTCAAACTCCAGAGGAATCTGTGTTAAACTGTTGCTTTTGTATGAGGAGCTAATGGTAGGTGTACATTTTACACTATGAGGCAGGGAGATGGGGAAAACTGTAGAATAATAATAAGTGCTTTGACAGATAGAACATTAAAAAAAATGATAAAAATGTACAGAATGGTTAGGTAATTAAAAGCTGGTTGAAAGGATGACATCACACAAGAGGGTTTCAGAGAGAAGCTGAAGAGAAAATACAAGATAGAAATAGATTAACATCAGGAGGCTAGCTACTGACAAAAGTGAGACACAAAATGATTAAAAAAAAAGTAGACACAAACTGACAAAAACTAGACAAAGTGACAAAATGACGAAAACTGGACACAAAATGCCAAAAATGAGACACAAAATGAGACTAAATGACAAAGACTAGACACAAAATGGTAAAAAGGAGGCATAAAATTGCAAAGATGAGACACAAAATGATGATAAAAAATTAGACACAAAATGGCAAAAATGAGACAAAAAATGACAAAACTGAGAAAAAAAATGGCAAATACGAGACACCAAATGACAAAAATGAGACATAAAATGAGGAAAAATGAGAAAAAATGACAAATACGAGACACTAAATGACAAACATGAGACACAAAAGGTAGAACCATAGGTACAACATAAAAACATGACAAAAATGTTGAGAATGGACAGCTAATTAAAAGCTGGTTAAAAGGATGACATCACACAAGAGGGGTTTAGAGAGAAGCTGAAGAGAAAATAAAAGATAGAAATAGATTAAGATCAAGAGGTTAGAAGTCCCTTGTAGTCCCTACAAGCAGTGAACATTTTAAAAGGGATAAAAAGGAAGAGAGTGATTAAAAAAGAAACAAAAGAGACCTTTATTAGAAGGCGAGTCTGTAAAAGTGGGTTTTAAGAAGCGATTTAAAAGAAGTTACTGATTGGACGAGTCTTTTCTCCTCAGGCAGCTCGTTCCAAAGCTGTATCGCACTATATGAAGTTCTGTATTACCACAAACACACACAAAAAAAAAATCATCCAAATTTGACTTCTTTTTCCCCAAAAAAGATTCTATAAATATGGATATAAATTCGCTGTCCTGAATCCATTTGGCCGCCATAATTATGTAGTGAAAGTCTCACATCGTGCCAGACCTGCTCCCAGGGTGCATGTGGTTGACTTTGGCCACGCTTATTTCCCTCCAAGTAAAGGTTTACTCGAGTCACACTTCTGAAATAACTCACAATTATGAATGGCGAAAAGAGCCAACACATATTTCAGCGTGATATAATGTGCAGTGAGTGTTGGCTGCTTCACGCACATCTGTCCAGAGGTTGTAGAGTGCAGAAAGAGACCTCAACAGCTGTGGAAGAACAACAATAGAAAAATATGGAAATATAAAGGGGAATTTTGTCTTTGCTTTTCCCTTTTCCCTTTCTTTTTTCCTTTAATTTTTACATTTTGAGTTTGCTTTCACTTGATGGACTGAGCTGTCGATCAAATGACTTTGGGCGGGGCTTTCTGTCCAAGGTGAGTTGTCAATAACTGATAAAAACAAAAAAATGAAAGAAAAAAAACAAAGGAAAAGGGGAAAGCAAAGATGACATTTACCTTTATATTTCCATATTTTTAAAATTATTTTTTGTATTTTTTTCATTTTTTCCTCTTTATTTTTACACATTTGTATCCTTATTTTTTAACAGATACATTTATTTTTTATTTATTTCTCTTTATATTTACACATTTATTTGCAGATAAATCTGAGGGATCATGAGTGAATTAATGGGATAAGAAAGAAGAAAAAAGTTTCGATACACAAATCTGTTTTCAGTTGTGAGGCTTTTCCTCTGAGCTTTGATGTTTGACGAGATATTTCATCATCTGAATATTTATGAAAATAAAAGCATGTGAGAAGCTTAAGGGGAAAAATCACTAATAGGCATCTGAAATGGGAGTCTGCTTTTTGTAAGAATGAAAAAGAGTTGAAAACCGCTGGTCATGAAAAACCCAGTTGGGATGCACAGAGAAAAGAAACGCTGCTTAATCACATAAATAAGGGTGGTGACTGTTGTTTAAACGTGTACTGGGACTGCGACCGTTTTTGTCAACTGATTGTCATTAGTTTTGCGTTACATTCTGCTTCCTCTGTGTTCTTCAGGGCAGCCACAGATCACAACTTGGACAACACCACAGCTGTACTGAAAGAGTGGCTGACTGTCATGCAGAAATATTACCACTACGTTGAGTGGAGACCGATGGACAAACCCACGTAAGTCTGGATATCTTGCATCCTGATTTTCTCATGTGTGGCTGTAAGTCTTATCTTGGACATTTCGATGCATTTAATCCTTCTCTGTCTCCTTTGATGATAAAGAATCCCTGAAGTGTCACACTGGTACCAACTAAACAAATGAGCCTCCTTTGTAAATGTTCCAGCTCAAAACTCCACTGAAAGGATTGATTTCCCTCACACTTGTAGCCTCTAAGTTTGCAGTTTGTTTGTTGGTCGTGGTATAGCCTAAAAATAAAATGATTTTCTCTTTGCATAATAAGGAATGATGCAGCGTGTCTCTGCTGCTCTGGGCTGAGGAGACCATTAGTGGAAATTATTTGTGCTTGTCAAGTACTCAGTCTGACTGAATTCTGCTAATCTGCTCAAGCTGTTGAGGCTGTCAGTCCAGCTGTGTTAAGTCCAAGTTTTTATGCATTTTGCTCTTTGCACAGTGATACCAACCCCAGAACTTCCATCATTTACCACACTGTTTCTATCTTTAATCCACTGCTATGTGTATCCTGCATGTTTAGTGTGAAAGTGTTTTGATTGTTCCAGCATACATGATTTGTATTTTTGTCTTAATTTAAAATTCTGACAAATAAAAGTCTCTTTTTGAGATTAGATTTATTTAGGAAATGTCTTTTGCGATAGAAATCACTCAGCCTAACATGGTAATATATGATAAAACATGAGAAAACGGTGAATCAGGGCAACATTTAATCAAATCGGTATCATTTCCTGTGTTTATATCTGTGTCTGTTCCAGGTCATATGCAGGAGAGTTGGGTCCGAAGCATTGGCCCAACAGCAGATATGAATACGTGATGAAGCTGAAGCAGGCAGCGCTCAACTTTGCCAAGAAACGCTGGGCCGACTACATCCTGGTACGTTCTGAAATACTGTTTCTTCTAATAGCTGTGTGAGATTCATATCAGCGACTTTCTTGATACATCAGATGGTATTTTTTTCCTTCTGTGCAGCTGCTGTTTCATCCAAGAGAAATGTTGGCAGCCGCTCTTCACTTGAGAAAAATGTCTGCAGTCGCTCACATTTTCCTCTCTTTTCTTTGTCCCCTCTGTGTCTCTGTTTCAGTACGCTGACACAGACAATATCCTGACAAACCCAGACACCCTCAACCTGCTGATAGCAGAGAACAAGTCAGTCATCGCTCCCATGTTAGACTCCCAGGGAGCGTATTCCAACTACTGGTGTGGCATCACTCCGCAGGTGACTTCAGAATGACAACATCACAGTGGATTATTCCTCTGCTGGAAGAGTTAAGTTGCATTCAAATGGGTTGCACTTTTTTCCTTTGCATGGACTTTTTTTAGGGTTATTATCGTCGAACGGCAGAGTACTTTCCCACCCGTCACCGCCACAGACAGGGCTGCTTCCCAGTGCCGATGGTCCACAGCACTGTGCTGCTGGATCTGAGGAAGGAGGGAATGAAGAAACTGGCTTTCTACCCTCCTCATGATGACTACTCGTGGCCCTATGACGACATCATTGTTTTTGCCTTTTCCTGTCGTTCTGCAGGTTCGTTCCAGCTTCTTTGTCGTTATGTTTACCAGGGAGGTTTTTTGCACCCGTGCAATTCACACACGCAGAAGAATGATGCGTTTGGATGAAAATTCCACCACAATCAGTTTATTCAATTAAATTTTATTTATATGGCGCCAATTACAATTCAAATAGTCTCAAGACACTTTACAGAACCCATATGCCTGAACCCCCAGAGCAGCCCTGAGGCAACAGTGGTAGGAAAAAACTCCCTATTAACGGGGAAAATCCTTGAGCAGAACCCGGCTCATAGGAGGACACTCATCTGCTGCTGGCCGGCGTGTTGAGAGGGACAGAAGAGGTAGACGGTGGTGGGAGACAAAGAAACATATAACACACATTGGGATACATGCATGATCAGAGTAACATAGACGATACATACAAGGAAAAGCCAATGCTGAAACTGATTCATAGTTTACTGTTATGATATACGGCTCTGGCATTAAATAAACTACATGTATAGCAGATAGTAAGATACAAACAGTGTATAGATGAAAATATCCAGTATAGGAGAGGCGATACAGAGTAGATTGGTGGAAATGGTCAGCTGGAAGCAGTGGGAAGGTCAGCAGCAGCATCCCACAGTGGACATGATGGAGACTAGACCAGTTGTGGGAAAGCAACCACAGATCTGAAGCATCCAGCTCTGGGACCAGGGATTATTCATTTTCTTGACTTATTGATGTTGGCTGCTACTCAGAGATCCAGATGTACTTGTGCAACAAGGAGCGCTACGGCTACCTGAACGTTCCAGCCAAACCTCAACACACCTTAGAGGACGATCGCCTCAACTTTGTCCACGTCCACCTGGAGTCCATGAGTAAGTAATAATAACAACCAAAACCTATCTGCTCTTCAACTAATCAACTGGTAATGAGAAAAAAGATCTTCACATTATCTGTTGATTAATTAAACTGGCCACAGTCCAGTGAGTGCATTCTGCCTGCTAGCCTGATTAGCCGAAAACTGTAAACGGATGCAGCTTGAGTCTAAACAAATTCTGAACATAAAAAGCTAGTATTTGCTGCACGTTAAACCATTTTAATGCAAGTATTTGATATTGAAATAACACAAACAACCCATATGCATGTGATTCTCCAAAAATAGAATGATACCAACTGAAATCCCAGCACAAGAGCAGCTGAGGAATATAAAATAGACATGATTGCCTGCTGCTTTTAGATCATATGCCATGGTGGTTGTTGAGCTCTGATAGGCAAACTGCTGTTTGCAAACCTTCAACCCAACTTTTTAGCCATCATTTAAACAAAATACAGCCACACTGGCAACTTCTTTGACGTGCCGGTAATTAGTTTGGAGCTGACTCAGAATATATTTTCATTCTCCATTAGACGGGACAAGTTCAGGGCACTATGTGATTAACCCAGAAATACTCAGAAATACTCCTGATGTAACACTGTTGATTGTTTGACCAATGAAGACTGGTTAAGAGAAGAGAAAATCAACTGGTCAACCTGCAGACTGAGACCCTAAAATGAATAAAGACAAACACTGGCAAAGATTTAACAAAAAACAACTAAATGTGTATTCCAGCCACATTTTAGCTACAGGTTCTTGCTGTCTTGCTTTATTTGACCATTTTATGTTCCTTTCCTCTAACTCAAGCCTCCTCTTTGTTTAACAGTTGACGGTCCCCCCATGTATCCCTCCCGCTTCGTCCACATGTTCCCAAAACAGAGAGACCTCATGGGATTTGACGAGGTAAGCGATGATTAAAAACATGAAGGAATCACATTTTGAATGAGCGGAGTATAAGAAAGCACAGAATATACGGTCGACTTGTTTGCAGAAATAAAAGATGAGACATGATGTATGCAGCTTATGGCGTTAAATAACCGTTTGGCCTTCTCTCTTCAGATATTTCTGATTAATCTGCGACGTCGTCCCGACCGCAGAGACAGGATGTTGTTCTCGCTGAACGAGCTGGAGATCGACGTCAAGGTTGTAGACGCCGTGGATGGAAAGTGAGTAGACTCTCAGAGAAAGGCTCAGGATGGTAATAACAGTCAATTGGTTCAGATGGAAAGGGTGCTTTGAGTGTAGCCACGAGAGAGGAGAAAAACATAATGGCAAAACTGTAGATACTGAGTGGAAATGTAGATAGGAGAATGGTTATACATCAGCTCACCTGAACCATAGCTTAGTGGAGATTTTAACATTTTTTTCTAGCTGCTTTTCTCCGTTCATGGTGACAGCAGGGCTACAAATTAATTATTTCAGACACTTGTAAAATGGGACGTTTTTCTGTCCCAAGTTGTGGAAAAGCAGAATTTCAACATACTTAAGTGTCAGTCTGCGCATTTCTGACAAATCGAGACATGTAGGCTTACAGATGTGCACAGACTGACCCTTCAGTTATGTACAAGTAGCAAGAACCATGGTTTGAAAGTGAAGTGCATGGGAAAGTGTACTACCGCTGAGGGTCAGTTGGTTCTGGAACCCAAAAAATCCATCCATCCATCATCTATACACTGCTTAATCCTCATTAGGGTCGCAGGGGGGCTGGAGTGTATCTGGGGAGTGTGTAGTGTAGTTTTACAGTGACTGAACAGAGTTGTAGGTGAGCTGGTGTGAAAAGATGAGTGGAGAGAGAGGTAAAGACTTTATGCATCTGCACATTCTAGAGGAAGCAACAGTTCAGAGTTATATCTAAGGCATTTTAAGACACGAGGGAATCATTTTATTTGGAAAAAATGTAAATCTGTAACTTTGATACTGTAAATATGTAACTTTGATACACAGTGATGCATTTTTAGCAATTAAATCAATGACAAGAGTAGAACTTAAACATATTTGAATGTATGTCTTGATTCTTTTCCTTTTCCTGTCTCTGTTTTGTTTCATTTATCTTAAGAGATGTGACAATTAGACAATCAAGCTCAAAATTACTGATTTTTATAGCCGTGAGCAAAATCTAACTGAAGACATACTGTATATGCTATGAAAGAAGTCTGTGTTATAGTGAAGTATACAGCGCATGTTTATTTGCAGACAGTTTTCTCTTTGAAAGAAGGTGTTGAAAGAGAAAAACATTGTTTTGACACCTTCTATGAGAACCTAATTATAAAACTCAGCTGCATCATTAACCATCCTCCATGCGACAGATGTTTTCCATTTTGGTGTTGCACAAGATGGGCTCATTTTTTTTCCTGGCATAACCTGCCTGTGTTTGTGGGTTTTTTTTTGTCTCTGCAGTGCACTGAACAGCAGCGACATCAAGATCCTGGGTGTCGACCTGCTGCCGGGTTACTACGATCCGTTTTCTGGACGCACTCTGACCAAAGGAGAAGTGGGCTGCTTCCTCAGCCACTACTACATCTGGAAAGAGGTGAGAGAACAAACAGATGTGGACGGCCTTTAGCCTCATACTTGAAGCATGACGTGATTTACTGGCCTCACTTGCTGCGGTTTGCAGAATATGTGTGTAATGCCGCTAAGTATGCTTATGTTTGACATCCTGCTAGTAAAAGTTGAGCCTGATTGCAGTTTTAATGTGATTTTTTTCAAACCCCTTATCATACATTTAGGTAATTTGTCTGTGGGAGAGAAGATTTATGCAGTGTGATTAACTTGTAACAGTTTTATAGCAAGTAATCAAAGCAGTAGAACTACAACTCTTGTTTTTTTTCTTCTAAATAGATAAAGCAAATTGGATTTTGCTTTGAAAACTGAATCCAAAAAGAAAACCAGCTCCTGATCTCTGTAATATGTTGGGTTTATAGCGTGTATAAATGCTTTTTCCTCCTCAGATGGTGGACGTGCAGATGGATAAGGCGCTGGTCCTTGAAGATGACGTCCGTTTCCAGGCCAACTTCAAGCGGCGCGTGCTCAGACTGATGGAGGAGGTGGAGCAGGTGGAGCTGGACTGGGACATCATGTAAGACATCACGGTTCCTGTTTGGGTTGGGCAGAGAAGTGCAAGGTCACGATGAGTTAATACAGAGGCCCCAGCTGTGTGGTGAGGAATGAGGTCAGGAGAAAAATCCGGCTCCAGGAGTGCAGCGAGCATCGATTATTCATAGGTTGTTTAGATATTCCTTCCAGTACGTCAGATGTCTGTGTGTCCGGCTTTGCAATACATAGAAATGAATGGTTTTAAGTGAAATCATACTGAGAGGATCGGACGAAACTTCAGACACACGATCAAAGTATCTATCAGCTTTTTTTTGGCATATTTTTGGCTGCCATCTGTTAGACACATGCAGAACATATGCTGGAAAAATGAAAACAAAGAATTGTTTCCAATCTGTTTGGAAAAATAGCAACAGATTTCAGTTATCACATTTTGGACATGGCTTCTTCACCTTCCTTGTTTTTCATACCGGCTATTTGTTCCTACAGATACTTCGGGAGGAAGCAGGTGAATCCTGGAAATGAGGAAGCGGTGGAGAATGTTCGGAACCTGGTGGTGGCCGACTACTCGTACTGGACTCTGTCTTACGCCATCTCCCTTCAAGGAGCCCAGAAGCTGCTCAACGCTGAGCCTCTTTCCAAGATGCTACCTGTTGATGAATTCCTCCCCATCATGTATGACAAACATCCCAAGTACGTATCACAGCAGCACTGAATCCACTCAAAAATACCCTCATCTGTTTCCTATACATGGATATCTTAACTTAAGCTCACGTATTTCTTGTTTTGATCTTGATGAATGTTTTCGTGACTTCTAAATGAAATCCTGTCTGTGAGCGCTCTTTAATCTCCCTCTGCTGCAAAACCTATAAAGCTAAATCAGACCTCATAATTGCTAAAAGCATTCTTTCCTATAGCTGCCTAAACTTGTATACAGGTTTTATATTTAGCTTAGTTTTGTGTAGAGTTTTAAGATTAAAGAACTATAGTAAGTCTGTGGTTTTGCTTCAGGGACTTTCTCTAAAAAGAAATCATTTTAATCTGTGGTTGTCAATTAAAGCACCACCTTTCAGAATAGATCTGAACATTTTTGTTTTTATAATGTATAGGCTTCAAGGCAGCGTGTCTCTCTGGGACTGATAGTCCAGATTTTGGACAATGTGTGCTGCCTCTTATTTTAGTCACAGTGTGACTGGAGCAGCCAGGGGGGACTGTGTGGCAGACTTGTGTTGAACCTAAAAGAAAAAATACATTTCTTTTGACATTTTGCCACGTTGCTGCCTGGCTTTGTGGGTGGCAGTACCGGTCAGTCAGTCCTCAGCTTCGATCCACAGTGAAATGTCTCAAGAGCTATTAAATGGCTTGTCATTAAGTTTTGCACAGGCATTTGTGGTGCCCAGAGCATGTAATTCCACTGACAAAGATTGATATGTAGTCTCGTGCTACCAGCAAGTTTTCACCACTAAAATACCTCAGCATGAACTCGACATGTTGGTACAGTATTTTATGCAGAGGGCAGCACGGTGGGCAGCGGTCCATGCTGTCGTCTCACTGTCTGGATCTGAACCTGCTGGTCGGCTGAGGTCTTTCGGTGTGGAGTTTGCATGTTCTTCCTGTGGTTGTGTGGCTTTTCTGTGGGTGCTCCGGCTTCCTCCCACAGTCCAAAGATATGCATGGTAGAGTAATTCTAAATTGGCTGTAGGTGTAAGTGTGTGTGTGATTTCCTGTCTCTTGTGATGGACTGATGACCTGTCCAGAACTGGGACAGACTCCAAAACCCTCAGAACCCGCTACAGGACAAAGCAGGACAGACATTCATGGATCTTCATCTAGTGTCACGACGTGTTTTTTGTCATATTTTGGTATCTCACCATTACCAGTACTACTTTTTATCTATTCTAGCCTTATTTTAGCTTACCTATTTAAATTTTCTGTAATGTATTCTATTTATATCTTATTGCTTTTTCAACTAGACACTCAGGTTGTGTAATTTTGTTTCTTAAGCAATTTAATTCTGGATTAATAAAGCTTTATTTTTCCTTTTTTTTAAAATGTCTTGACAGCGATAGTTTGGCACATAATTAAAATTACTTGCTTGCTCAAAATGACTTGTAAGAGCGTTGGTGATTAGAGTTCCCATTGTATTGTGCTGAAGTTGTAAACTGTCAGGATATGAAGATGTTTACTTCTACCATTCTTCAAGCATCCCACAACTAGTTAGCCTCCTATCTTTACAAGTCCATGTCAGTTTTACTCCAATTGAGGAACCATTAGTCGTCTGGCTAAAATATTGCATAAATGCAGCTGAAAGACATTCAGAGATCGACTTTAGGCCAGATTTGAAACCAATGCACAACAGCTGAGTGGGTAACTGTGTTTCCCTGTAGCCTATGGTACTTTAGAGGAACTTCAGTTCAGCTGGTGTTCACATCTATTTGCTTCTCTCCTGCTCTCTGTGCTCACATATGCTGTGTTCTAATACAGCCAAATTCCCAATAGTGTTGTTTTCATTTGCATATTTTTCTCTTTCTGTTGTGAGACAACAGAACAAGCAGCCCATCAGGACTACATGCTAGCCAACAGTCACTTCACAACCTTTTCATGCTACTGATTTTATAATAGTAACATCATCTGAGCAAAATTCACCGCACACATGAGTTAAAACGACTGATCTGTGAGTTAGTTAGTGGCGATAGAACAATATGACCTCAATCACATCTTTGTTAGCTGCCATGTGGTCAATCACAGACACAGAGAGAGTCTTCTTCCTGAAGGTAGTATGGACAGCTCATTTGCATTTGAAGATACAGATACTGAAACCGGCCATTTAGAACAGAATGGAAACCAGAAATTATACATTTACAGTGAAATGATTCATCCTTCCAATATTTTGTGCTTAAAAACTGAGAGACATTTGTGGGGACATGCGAGACTTTCAGTAATTTCCTTAAAAGATGCACAATATGGAGCCTTTAACCTTAGATTCAGTGCCATCATCAGGTCAAAACTTGAATTTATCCGATTCTGTGGCTTATAACCAAACTAATAAGAGTCCCATTAGCTTCAGCTTTATTGTGAGTTTGATACCAATAAACTAAACTGAGAGGATGATCATGGTAAATGTTATACCTGCTAAGCGTTAGCATGTCTTTGTGAGCATGTTTAGCTCATAGCACTGGTGCTTCAGCATAGAGGTGCTCTTGTGGCTTTAATCTGTTGGCCTGTTAGGTGAAAAACAGACACAGAATTTAGTGCCTCCAAGCATCTCAAAACTGCTATTCACTAATCACTACTATTCTTGTTTGTTTTCCTGCACTAACCCATCTTCTATCTGTTGACCCTTTTAACCCAGGCTAGAAGGTTATGTATGCAATCTGTGGTTATTGTTTGCTTGTGATATAGTTTAAAGGTGCTGTGATATACATTAGCTGTGACATGGTTTTGTAATACATTTGCTTCACATATGTCTGTTGTTTTTTTTGTCTAAATGCTGCATGAAACCCTGACTTCACTGCTGGGCCTAATATCCCTGACATTAGTCCTAACCAGACAACTGTGCTCATCATAAGGCTGTAAGGAATTAAATGCACTTTGTGCTGAAGGATCTGCAAACCAGAAGGCTCGGTAGTGTCTCTGTGCTCCATCATGTGTGGAAAACTGGCTTATAGCCAACCCACTCTCTCTGTTCTCTCTCTCTTGGTCTCTCTCTCACCTCTGTGATTCTAATTTGATATGCTTGACTACCCCGCTAAGAATACACAACGACTGCGCCCCACACATTGGTCCTTCTGTCGCCCTTCATGCTAAGAGGAACTGAACTGTCTCTGAAATCAGCCTCCTTCTGCATCTCCTGATTCAGTCAATAATTGTAGTAAATATTGCACAAATATTTCATCCCTAAAGCAGCTGTCTTTCTGATATTATGAGGGTTTTATTGTAACATACTAAATGTGTTTTCTGGGCTGGACACCAATGTGATCTGCTTCTGTTCTCCCCCTGCAGTGAGGACTACATGTCCCACTTCCCCAACAGAAATCTACAAGCCTTCAGTGTGCGCCCCCTGCTGGTGCAGCCGTGTCACTACGCCGGTGACCCTCAGTGGGTGAGCGACACGGAGACGTCGACTCTGTGGGACGACGACTCGGTGAGGACCGACTGGAGGGGCTCTCACAAGACCCTGAAAGGGTCCTCGCCGCCACCCGAGATGCTGTCAGCTGCCTACAGGGATGAACTTTAGTGCAGCAGCAGAGAGGCTGTGGAGAACCGGCAGGTCAAAGGGCCACGAGGTCAGAGAGACAGATGCTGAGGAGAGAAAGTGTTCTCAGACTTTATTTCAGTCTCCTCTGTGGCATGCTCAGTGTCATTTAAACTGGACTTTGGTTCTTTCCAATGCAGTTTATTAAGTATTTGGATGGATTTAGGGGGGAAACAGCGTCAGGGACAGTTTGCTGAGGCTGTGTCTTAGCATTTCAAATGCGCAAACTTGCACAACAGATTTTTCTTGAGAACAATCCCGTGTTTAGAATGTTGCTGTTGTTTTGTTTTTTTAACCTTGTTTAGACATTTATTTGCCTAATCCGTGCAGGTTATACAGTTTTTATAGATGATGTCAAGATCCTTTTGGTTTAAATGTATGCCTGTGATGGTTGCATGTTTATAATGCTAATTGAAGTTTTTTTGTGTGCAAAAAGTGACAATGATGTGACTTTTCAAAGAACATTTGTTAATCTGTTGATCCCAGACTGAGGCTCCAGTAGCTGCACTGTTCACAACTGTTGGAAAGTCTGGACAGAAATCTGATATTATTTCTTTTTTCCTTTCTCTATATTGGTATCTGTGTCTTTTTATCCATTTCTCTGGTTGTGTATGTTTTCCAATGCGATTATTGAGCAATACAATTGTGTCAAAGTAATATTTTACTCGACGTGAACAGTTTCAATGCTGATGTATTGGACTTATGGACAGTATTGAACTGTTTCAGTGGTACCAGATTGTATTTGTCAACTATTTTGGTAGTAGCTCTAAAACATTGAATGTTTGCATTTGAACAATTTAAGCCTCCTTAACATATTTTTTAATGGATAAACTTGGACTGCCTTCTACTCTACAGCTGTTTTAATACTTGTACATTTCACATGTGGCCTTACAAGCTTAACTTCGCAGTCAGAGTTAGTGTGATTCCTGTATTTCCAAGTGCTCTGATATTTTTCATTTTTATATTTATTTAGGCAGCACAATTTTCAATGCTTAAGATCAATCCAAGCATAATAATTACAAATTTACCTACCAAAGAGAGAAGAGTGCGCTGCCAGTGTATCTGACATTACTCCAACGCAATTAAAAAAGTAATTTAACCTTTAATAGCTCCGCACTAACTGGAAACAAAAGGCCTGTGTGTAATTTCAGGCCGTCTTAATTGGCAGTGCGTATCCTTGGCATTATACTACTGCAGAATGATTTAACAAGTCAGTGAGAACATTTTGTGTTTTATCACGCTGCCACAGGAGACGTGCTCTAGAAAAATAAGCAAAGTCATTTAGTGAGTGTTCAAATATTTGTATGGTGTAGCTTTGATTCTGCTGGTGTTAAGTCTGTGTAGATTCTCAGCCGTCCAGGTCGTAGTAAAAATGCAACTCTTTTAGCCTTTTGAGTAAAAATGAGTCCGGGTGTCGTTAATGTTTGGCATTTTTCAGTTTTTAGAGAAGAATCAACCTCCTTCTTGTGCTTTATTTAGTTTTTAAAAAGTTTAAATTAACCCATGTGTGTTGTAGCAGAAGTCTAAAAGCCATATTAAAGCAAAACCTTCCATATTTTTATGTACCATCACTGGGATTCATCTCACTCCAGGAATGTCTAGTCAGAGTAGCAATGCAAGTACCTTTATTCTGGTGTCTCCCGTGACACTAAAATTATACTTCTTGTTTTGTTATCTTGTTTTCTTTGCCTGCATATGTCTTTAATTTATTTCTCTAAATGTGTTTGAGAGATATGACAGAGCATGATGTACAGCATGCAGTCAAAGTGCAATTTCTTTTCTGCCTCTTTCAGTGTCTTTGAGCAACACTCTTCTAATCATGTTTAAAACAGAATGTCAGGACAACTGGAGAGCAAACTGTTCAAATGTTAATAAAAAGAGTTTTTTTGAAAGGATTTATTATTGTCTAAATGTGGTTTTAGATTTTTGCTAACAGGTCTTGTATTGTCAAACATCCACCACGAGAGGGCGTCATTGTGATAGCAGGTAGAGCATGCATCAGACTATTTCCTAGATTCAGTGAGAGAATTTAGAAACACAGTTGCATATTTGTGACTTTCTTTCTTTTGTTTACTGATGTTTTACAGTATGTGTAAACTCACACTGTTATTAAAAAAAAACATCTTTGTCTTTTCAGGGTTGAACAAGTGACACCAGATTGTTTTTATTCCGCTCATTGGTAATAATATATATCCAAGACTCACAGTTACAGTTTCATATTGGGCTTCAATTGTATTTTCAGCAGATAAAATACTCAGTGTATCTACATCTGATATCTTCCAGTTTTGTCATTGATAAAAAAAACATGTTGCTGGGTCAGTATATAATTGTGGGACTTTTTGTAACATAGTTGACATTTTTCATGTTTTCAGACCTAAAATCAACATGGCCGCCTATAACCAAACACCACATGGCATTTTTACACAAAGATTCTTAATAAATATCATATATAAAATTCTGTAAAATTGAAATTGAAAGTGATTTCTAAAAATACTGTAGTAAACCTGTTGACACTTGACTCACTCACTACTTTATATTAAATAAGTCAGAAAGTCTCGGAGTCTTGCCAGTGTTTTCTTTAGGAGGAAATGACATCATGTGGAGCAGGTCATGTGATCTGGAATTAATGCACTTCCTTTAGAGGTGTTTTTGTAATGGGGAACTTAGTTGGAAGAGATTTCTCAGACACAGATACAATGTGTTATTTTCCATCTAAAATTTGTTATATTGCTAAAAAAAAAAAAATCTGTCATGATCATCTGAACTTAACAAAAAGAACACAATCAAAACTATTTCTGAATCAGCTCATTTTATTATTGTTTAACTAATTAGGAGGCGGTTGTTGTTAAATTCAGATGGTTACTTAGTTGACATTTTAGTAATATCCAGTCATGTTTTATTAATGATTGCTTCCATATTAAATAATTATGGAATTTGTAAAGACATGATCATAATGAACATTAAAAAACTTTTTTTTTTAAACTTTTAATAAAGATGTATGCAGATATATCACATGGACTTCAAAAGTCCCTCAATTACATATTGACCCTGTTGATGAGGTGGAATGGTTCAGATCAGAGGATGTTCCTGTTTTTGTCCACATTTCTGGCTTTCCATTGCTTTGGTAAAGATTATTTTCTGCTCATCTGCGAAGAAACTTTGCCTCAGGACACTTTGTGCTTATTTCTGTACTTGCCAAATTATATTCTAGCTATTTGTTCCTTGCTGCAGATGACAGGTTTCCATCTTGCAGTGTAATAATAGTAGTAATTCTGCTGTCAAAGTCTTCTACAGACTTGATTGTGATGCACTTTCAAAGCTTCCTTTACGGAAAGGTGTTTTTGTAGCTTTTGGTCTGTTTGATTTTTAAAATGTATTTATTATTATTTGTAGATTTGCTATTGATTTACTTTGTCTTACACTAGTCTTCTGCTCACCCTTTTAGGAATAATACATTATTCATTATCATGGTTACCATTATCAGAGGGCACTATTATTTAAAAAAAATATATCTCTACTGCCTTTAGAACTTCTGTACTGAGCAGTTATGAGATTTGACTGCTGTCACAAGCAGATGAATCAGAGTTGACAACCTTTTAATTTAAAATCTGAATATCAAAGTTCATGGCAAAAACTTCCTATTTCACTCTGCTGTTAGCATATTGGACTTTTTGACACTGCATGACAGGGAAGGACTGAGGTTTAATACATTCTCATTTCTTTCGACACACGGTACCACTTGCTTCAGCCACCAGTAGACGTGTTTTTTCATAAGCAGGCGACAGCTGTCTGCACAGGCACTCATCTATCCAGTTTACTTGACCTTATGTGTCTCGGGAACATTATTCCACCAGATCAGCATGAATGAAATGTAACTTACACAAGTGCTTGCACTGAACCACATGTGTACAACATATACTGTACTTAAGAAACTCTTACTCAACCACATGAAAAAAGGGTTTGAGGAAGTCACAAAGTTCAAAGGCTGCCTCTCAGTTTGGCACATAGAGTAGAAAACACACCCATGAGAAGATAGAGGGGCTTGCTGAGGCTCCCACATTCAGCTCATATCCTGCTCAAAGCTGTATGAACTAGAAAGAACCTCCCGTCACAGGAGGGAACCTAAACTCAGCACTTTATTGGCTGCTGGTGAGGATTCCTGAAGTCAGCTTGGCAGCAACTGCACATGACTGCAGCTTAAGGTTTCATAACGCTGACTTACCCAGGCGGCCTTCTTTTGAGTTTGACAACATTTTCCCTCAGAGCAATATATAAGGAATGAGGGATTTTTGAAGTCCATGGGCTATATCTTGCATACATTTTATTCAAATTAAAGAAAATGACTGGATATCACTAAAATGCCAACTAAATAACCGTCCGAATTTAATAACAACCACCTTCTAATTAGCTAAACAATAATATAATGAGCTTATTCAAAAATAGTTTTGATTGTGTTCTTTTTATTAAGTTGAGATAATCATGACAGATATTTCATTTTCGGCAATATATCAAATTTTATATGGAAAATAACACATTGTATCTGTGTCTGAGAAATTTCAGGTTTACAGGTTTACTACAATATCTTTATAAATGACTTTCAATTGCAATTTTACTCAATTGCATGTATAATATTTAGAAGAATCTTTGTGTAAAAATGCCATGTGGTGTTTGGTTATAGGCGGCCAGGTTGATTTTAGGCCTGAAAACAGCAAAAATGTCAACTATGATACAAAAAGTCCCGCAACTGTATATTGGCCCTTTTATTGGTAGCATGAACGCATTACTCTAAAAGCTGATTACTTTAAATAGTTGAGTTGTTCCAACTAATGTTGCTATCTTTATCTTATATACTTAATTGTCGTAACTATGACTGCTAAACAATTTTAAAGAAATAAGTTGTTGCAGTCACACTTTCTTCCAGAGTTTTTGGCTTTTTCATGTTTTCCATCTTGAAATCAGTGGTGACATAAGACTGCTTTGTGTCTTCAGTAGTAACACAAGCCTTTTCTGTAGACTCTTAAATATTCTTAATTACCACTGGAGTGACTGGTAGCATAAACACAAGTTTTTGCACAGAAAAGTGAAGTTGCTTTGGGTTGTTGGGTTCTCTGTTCCTTGGTTAAAATTTGGAATGTCTTTACCTTACTATGTGCTCTTATGAGATGACATACACCCAGGTCACCCAGGAAATTTCACATTTTCCATGAAAACTCACACTGCAAAACAGCAGAAATGATATCTGTCAAGTATGTTACAAAAAGTCCCACAATTATATATTATATACCGCCTTGCAAAATCACCCTAACTGTATATACAACGTCTCACACACGTGCACAAACTACATGATGCTCTACACGAATCTGGTGTTCTACTTCTGCTTGGTTTCATCTGTGGGCCTGCAGGATTTTCAGCAGCAGCTGTTACCCTGACATCCCCCAACACAAACACACACACACATACATTTATGATCAAACTGAACTCAGTATTTTACATGCTTATATGTTTCTGCAGACATTCTTGCAGACAGTATTTGGCTTGCAATAGTGTCCAAACAAACAGATCCTTTGTTTGATTACACAAATTACAATCAGGAGCTTCTGTTTACCCACTTAGGAGCATGCAAGTGTTTTTTTTATTTATTTCCATGTGTAATGTGACTGTTTCTAAATGCTTGCTCCTCCTACCACTGATTTTCATTCATTTCTCTAAGTCTGATCATTGAACAGAAGAATGCATGGTCACACTGATCTTATCTGGCCTCATTTCTGAACCACTACCACTCCTCCTGCCTCCTGTCCAACAGGGGAGGGCTGAAAGCAGGAGCTACAGCTGCAGTTACACTATCTGATAGCTACTGAACTGAACCTCCTGGGCCACACTAGCAACGCTGTTGCTCCGTGGAACCATTCGGCCATTTTTTCCTCCACATTTCTTGGAGCACTTACTTTCTGCACTTTCTGCAAGCGCTTTACTTTCCCCGGCTTTGTTTTTTTTGTTGCACGTCTCGCATCGAGTGTGTTTTCCCGGACGGGCCGTAAGGAATCGAGTGTAAGTGTTCAAAGCAAACTGCTGTCATGCAAACACCACGTCAGTGCAGGATGCAGCCTGCAGGTTAAGTAAGGATGTCTTTCATTCAGCGGCTGTGCCACGTTGTTTTTGCGGCGCGTCCCAGCTTCACGTGCAGGATTTTGTCATGCACATGTATGTTTCTGCACTTTAAATAGTAATACAGGCTTTGATTACAAACACAAGCAGTGCAGGAGCAAACGGTGCTGCATTATGCTCTCTGCACACCCTCTACATTAGTGTATATGAAGTTTATTTTGCGTTCCTGTTGTCAGGAATGAACCATCAGCAAGACTTCCACAGTTATTATTTAGTTCAACATGCATTTTTTTATTCTAAACAAGCTTTTTCCCCCATTTACTTCCATACATTCAGAGTTGTAATTGTCAGCCATCAGGAGTGAGAACACCCCTGTACTGTGTCACTTTAATGTGAAATGATTCAAAATTGCATTGATTACATATTTTGTAAAATCAAAAACTAAGACGTTACATGTAATTTATTAAATATTAAGACTAATATTAAGGTGGGAACTCAGTGCAACAAAATGATTGACAACAGACCCAGAGTATAAAAATGTTGCTACTTCACTATTTACAACCTATTAACAAGTGTTCTTTTGCATTCGTGTTAGGCAGTATACATAGGTGGGAAATAAAGGTTTCAGACACCCCATACTTTTGCATGTATGTGCAATTTTTCATCTTGCTGTATGTTGCCTCTTGACCAGGTCGTTATTGAAAATGAGGACTTGTTCTCAACTAACTCACCTGGTAAAATAAAGGTTAAATACATTAAAAAAAAATGTATTTTGCAGTAAGAGTCATTCTTAGGTCTTCAACTGCAGTTTCTTTTAGTGCAATCACTAAAAAAAATCCTAAAAAGCCATTAAAAGCTTAAAAATGACTGATTCCATAAAAACAAGAAACTATGAGTAGAATTTATTTTTGTTAGTTTTTCTTGTAAACAAAAAATATCATTTGTATTTGTTTGTGTCTGTCCAATGCAGCTACACCATTTGAAACACAACAAAGATTTTTCCACAAATATTTCATAATAATGCTTGAGATATTTGTGTCAAATGTTAAAGGTGTCCGAAAGCTCTTTGCCACCACTGTACTTTGCAGTTTTTGCAGTAGAAACCTCCATGTGATTTTTCTCAGTGTGCTTTAAATTAATAGTTCACATATCAGCTGAATAATTATTTATAAGTCTCAGAGTTGCTGTCAGAGCTCAGGCCTCTGCTCTTGGCCTGCTGTAAATACACCACAAACATTTGTGTTTTTAGTTTAACAGTGGTAGCAATCATTAACCATGTTAAAAGCAGTGCTTAATCATTTTCTGTGATAATCTGACACTTTGACCTCTGTAGAGCAGTTTTGTTTTCATGCATTGTCCTTTCAATTTTTTTTTTAAGTTATTTTGTGTGGCCATTTTTGGCTTTACTTGACAGATTAGTGAAGTGGCAGACAGGAAAGTAGGGAGAAGAATGAGAGGAAGACCTGCAGCAAAGGGCTGTGATCAGGAATCAAACCCAGGCCGCTGCATCGGAGACTATAGCGCCTGTTCATTGGTCGCCCATTCAACCTTTTGCGCTTTCTAGGCGTCCGCCCAGAAATCTTTTGACAGTTTGGCAGCCAGCTGCAAACCTGCAGCCTCTGTGGTAGAAATCTGGGCCACCTAGTCAAGCCAGGTGTTTGCTGCCTAATAACATTGTTTACAATCCAGTTTTACCAAGCCCTTCTAGGACCTTTAGTATATAGAATAAAACACAATTTAATTTGCTGTAATGTCTCACAAAATTTGGTGTAAGTCCTGTGCAGCAAGTTAACGCAGAGAACATAGTAAAATGTATGCATGTCGCCTGTTACCTGTCAGGTTGTTTAGAAAATTCACTGTATCCTGACACCTTGAATATTCTGCAGCATCTTTCTGACTCTCGGCGTTCTCTGACCGTCCTCAGTGGCCATGGCCTTCCTTGGGAGTGTAGTTCGGCGAGTGGCGTCGGCAGTTCGGCCTCCTCTGTCTCCGTTGTGCCGGCTGAGCTCTCGGGCCTACAGCTCAGAGCACACCAAGGAGAAGAATGTTCCCTATAAGAAGACACTGAAACAGGCGGATGGAGCTTCTTCTGGACCTACTAAGCCTTTACCCAAGTTAGTTAGATCAGTAGATGAATGCTGTCTATTTATTGTGTTAAAGTGACCTTTTAATTCCAGTATTTGTTGCAGTTTAATGTCAGGATATAGTTGTGTTTTTCTTTCATTATGCTAGATTGAATTTGGATGATGATTACACACAAAGCAAGCTTAGCTGATGGTTAAAGGATCAATAATATATTGTTATGAAAATGGACATAGTCACAATTGGCTCAGAATGGATAAATAGATTATAGACACTCTGTTGCTACATCAGCCTTAAGAGACATCAGATTGTTAGTTTAATAAAACGTAGAACACTTTCAGATGATGGCAGTTATGGGTGTAAGTATTGACAGAAAATGGTCAATGGTGTGCACCTAAGCAGACCTTTTGTACCTTAGTTGTGCTCAAAGCAATATTTACAATGTTTCCCATTCTCTCACACACACTCAGTCATCAGGAGCAACTTTTGAAATTAGTTATTTGCATTAGGAAACCTTGCAATTAGTGGACAACCCACTCTGCCATCAGAGCCACTAGTCAATATGCTAAATAATAAAACACAAACAATTTTCTTTCTAATTTCAGGTGGAAAAAAATAGTTCCACATTTTGGGAAACATGAAACATTTTATGCTGTTTTCTTGTCTTTCCTTTAAATATGAAGCTACAGTCATTAGCCAGTTAGCTTTGGCTACAAGTAGGAAGAGCAGGGAAACAACAAATCTTTTTATTAACTCGCTTCTGTTCAGATGCATGTATTCCAGAAAATACTAATTACTCCTTCCTGTGAACAAAAGCAGCTTTTATTTCTGATTCAGTGAACTGTGAGTTTGAAGTGGTATCGTCCTTATCCCACTTTGAAAGTCACTTCCTCAGCTCACCTGTAGATATCTGCCAACACTCTCAGGTCGGCCGATGCGGTGGTGATCGGAGGAGGCAGTCTGGGCTGTCAGACCATCTACCACCTGGCTAAGATGGGGATGACCAATGTGGTTCTGCTGGAGAGAGACAGACTAACTTCTGGCACCACCTGGCACACTGCAGGTACCAAGCTCTAAGAATGTGGACAGAGTGGGTATTTACCAGACAAGACAGATGCTGAAATGGGAAGGATGCAGATATTCTGTTGCTTTTTGGAAACCTTTTAGACCATAAACACTACCAGTCAAAAGTTAGGACACACCTTCTCATGTAAAGGTTTTTATTTATTCATTTTTAATTAGTTGGTTTAACAGTACAGCTAAATCTGTGTGTGCAAAACAATGATGATACATTTTAGCCTCATTAGATCACCGTAGATGAAGACCCTGCAGTTGTTTATTTGTTAGCCCTTTTCGACCAAAAAGACCCAGGTGCTAGTTTGGTGCTGGCTCAGTGCTGGTGCTTAGTTGGTTCAAATCTTGTGCCTCCTAAGAACCGGTTTGCTTTTCCATGGGCAAAATGTGAAGTTAGAGCCACGTCATTGCATCACTGTAAAATGTCAGTAGGTCACTGCGTGTGTAGCCGTTCAACAACGTTCACAAATCGTAACCATGGAAGTGCTGTTCCTGACTTTGCAAGCCTATGTTGCAATCCAGAAACAAATAAACTGTTACTAGCGACCTGTCTTCATCGTAGTCACAGGCAGCGGCGACTACGTTTGAGAAGACAGGTAATTGTCATAGATGTTTTATTCTTAACAGTGAATGTGTTAGCATTAGCTTGGCTACTTAGCTTCGACTACATTTGAGAAGACAGGTAATTGTCATAGATGTTTGATTCTTAGCAGTGAATGTGTTAGCATTAGCTTGGCTACTTAGCTTCGACTACGTTTGAGAAGACAGGTAATTGTCATAGATGTTTGATTCTTAACTGTGAATGTGTTAGCATTAGCTTGGCTACTTAGCTTCGACTACGTTTGAGAAGACAGGTAATTGTCATAGATGTTTGATTCTTAACTGTGAATGTGTTAGCATTAGCTTGGCTACTTAGCTTCGATTACGTTTGCATCCATTACATAGGGGTTAAACAAACGCATAAGTTGATAATAATATGTCTGTTTATCTTTATAGATGGTCTTAAGGTTAATTGCGAGGCAGAGGTCAGCTGTTGCCTGGGCTCATCCACAATCACGCTACTGGCGTCCATATGTACCGGTTTTCAAAATCCTAACACTAAACACTAGTGCTGCTACTACTCCTCACTTGGTTGTTTAAAATTGTTGGTTCTGTGCTTCCGGCGTTGATCGTTGGTCACTGTAACCCTGCCCTCAGCCCATGACATACTCTGTTCTTTACTCTGGCCCTGCAAAGAGTTGGTGCCTGAAATGCACCAGTTTTTGGAGCCTGGAGCCAGTGCTTAGGTGGTAGAAAAACAAAGAACTGTTGCTGCGTCTGGCACTGGCTCTGAACTAGCACAGGAACCAGCCTGGTCAAAAAGGGGCCACATGTGTGTTTTAAAGTTGTTTTTTTTTGTCCATCTGCTTATATGTCCATCTGTTCACCAGGTCTGCTGTGGCAGCTCCGTCCCAGCGATGTCGAGGTGGAGCTTTTGGCCCACACCAGGAATGTGGTCTGCAAATACCTGGAGGAGGAGACGGGTCTCCACACAGGCTGGATCCAGAACGGAGGAGTCTTCGTCGCTTCCAACAAACAGAGGCTGGACGAGTACAAGCGCCTCATGTCGGTAAGGACAGACGTGGGCATCATCAGCAAAGAGCATTGTTGGGTAAAGAAATGGAGAGCCAGCATGAGAGATGAGATTTGTCTAGTGAGCATTTTGGCATATATTAAGTCTTTTTAACTGCGGCACCAATTTTTCATGCAATGTAATCAATATTTGACCAAGCTAATCAGACTTTCACATCTGTAGAGAATGATATTCTTGTATAAATCAAACTTTTATATATTCGATCTGTTTCCTGCCCTTCTAAATTCCACAGAAGCTGTCAAATGTGAAATTTCCTGGTATAGAATCTGGATATTAGCTCTAAATGGTTCCCGCCTCAACAGGTGTCACAGGGTTTATTGTAAAGTTGGTGGAAGTAAATGGTAGAAAATGTTTTTTCATGAAAGGGAAGACCATTGCACATAGAGATTTACCCTTGTGCACCAACTGAGCTAATTTTTCCATGTAAAATTCAGACTCAAAAGACTCTTAAGTGTCAAAGCGCCTCAAAAGGAAGTCATGGCTCCAAAGATGATAAGATGAATGTAATGTACATGAATGCATATTTTCAGGGTTGTACACTGCACTCCTCTTGAAACATGTTTTTTTATGTGTCTGCTTTGAACTTGACTGAATGTTCCTCTCACTCAGATAGGTGGCTGTTAATGAGTAATGGCTCGTAAATAATTGTATTAGTGAGATAATGAACCTGCTGATCACAAGTGCCGCCAAACAATACGTGATAGAAACTGCAGGCTCAAACTGTAGAAGAAATGAAATCTTTTTTAAGGATTGCACAAAGCAGGTTACTCCCTGCTGCTGCTCCACAGGGATTTTAAATCCAGAGCTGGTTTTTGTTTTTGTATGTGCTGAACATGAGGAGGTGGCACGTTGGGGGGAGGCCTTGTTTACCTTTTTATTATGTGTGTCGCAGGTTCAAAGTTCACTTGAAGCTTCACTCCCCTGATGCACTTTGTAAAACACAAAAAAAGCAGCAAACTTTTCTCAGAGCTGCAGACCTTAATTAACAACTTAACCATTTAAATGCTCCCCTGGTGGCTGTAACTCAGCACCTCCTGCAGCTGCTTCACATTAGGAAAGATCATCTGTTCTGTTTGCTTGCACCTTGATCAGCATTGCTACACCTGCAGCAATATTAAACAATGCTGACATTTAAGCCCCACTTTATGGTCATTTTACTGCAGTATTCAGTTCACGTCTGAAAAGATTATGCAGCGCTGATGCAAAGACAGACACGCTGATGAGATTTAAAGCCCTAAGAACTCATTTTAATACAGCATAAAGGGGACAAAACTGATAAAATGGTGTGTCCATAACCACGAAAACATGTTATATCCCTTTATTTCTAGCTGGGTAAAGTTTATGGTATCGAGTCTCATGTCCTGTCACCTGCTGAGACCAAGGACCTGTATCCTCTGATGAACACAGACGACCTGTATGGAACGCTGTATGTTCCAACGGATGGCACCATGGACCCTGCAGGAACTTGCACCGCATTGTCCAGAGCTGCCTCCGCCAGGGGAGCCACGGTAATGCACACCAATCTGCTATTTTAGCCACTAATCTGCTATTTTTATTATCTTAGTAATGGATATGCAGTACATGGTTTACAGTAGAATGACTGTGCATATTCAGCGCTGTGGTCAGATTGGTCCTTTGGAAGTTGGAGCAGATTTTGATTCACTTTAAGAATCAGAATCACACACACAAGGAATTTGGCATGGTGTATAGAGTTGCAGTAATCAGCAACAACAAGAGACAGTAAAAGATTAAATATGCAAATCTAGATCTAAGAAATTCTAAATAAAAATGCTATAAGCATGAGAGTATAAAAAGTACGCTGTAAAAAATACATACATTTGCTTAACCGATAAATGAGAATACAACTTAAATTACAATGTTGCATGTTGTTATTTAGGTATTGCATATGAGGTTGACTATTGTATATCTATTGAATATTGCAGTGGCAGTGAGTTGGGATCAGTCAAAAGATTGCTTTTGGCTTACATACCTTCATTTGAACAAAGCATGTAATTTGTATAAATTTTCCCAATGCTCTGCATTTCTGAGCTGCTGTCTGATTTCCGTGTGTGTGTGTCATGACTCAATACACTGTATAAATAGCACCTTTAGCTTCACAAGAAAATCCGCTGCAGATAGCCACAGCCTTGTGCACGGCTTAACATTAATGTCCGTGCGGAACAGATTCCCACCTACACCTTCTCAGATTGAATTATCTGTCTGCATAAGCCCTGTATATTTAGGGTGGTCAGTGTTTTCATGGAAACAGGAGGGTCCACACTGCTGCCACTGCGGCTTTTAATAGGAGCTCCTCTTTGGGTAGATCACCATAGTAACTGACACTGCACAGCTGCTGGAGATCAAGCTATGAGATCCAAAAACACAGTCCTAAAAGTAGAAACAAAAGAAAGCAAAGTGGAAATTACAGCTCTTGACAGTTGCATTGCAGTCCTAAGATGACAATTAGAGAAAACATTTTTAGTGCACATGACTAACTATAGCATTACAACTCTAGGAACACTGAAAACACGTGATCACTGAGCGGCAGAGCAGCTGCATGTGCTGTACAAGTTGTTGTGCTTTCATTGCATCACATTATTAGTAATATTTTCAAGCTGTGATCAAACAACAAATATAAGTGAATTAGTTTTCAGCATAGTACTTTATGAGGAATTGTGACAATGGTATTAAATAGAAACTAAATTGGCTTATTAGACTGCAACCACGAGGCTCCACTGGGCAGATAATAAAAAGGCTTTAATATTATTCAGTTCATTTACTGCTGCAAAGGTGCATAAACAGCATCTCAGCTTTGCTTCTAATTAACTCCACATGACCCTGTTTGGCTCAGGTGATCGAGAACTGCCCTGTGACTGGTATCCAAGTGCGGACAGATGACCTCGGGGTGAAGAAGGTGAAGGCAGTGGAGACCGCTCATGGAACCATAGAGACGCCTTGTGTGGTGAACTGTGCAGGTGAGATTAGCTAGCTGACAGTCCAAAGACAGCAGGTGTTGCACAGTGGAAAGCACTGTTGATGTAACTGAGGGAAATATTAGAAGCTTCCCTCCGCTGACGCAAATATGCCATTAAAGGTGACATTGCATGCACACCACAAAAGAAGCAATTAAAATAAGTTTTTGTTTTCATCTAGAGTTAAAGGTGACATCTTTGACTGCGTGTTTTGCTTGCAGGTGCGTGGGCCACCAAACTGGGGGAAATGGCCGGAGTCAAGGTTCCTCTCGTTGCGATGCATCATGCCTACGTGGTGACAGAGAGGATTGAAGGCATTCAGGTACAAACTCCTGCTGAGTCAAAGTTATCTGCATGTAGCCTAGCCGCGCTAGACCCATGCTCTGAAGACACAAGGGTCTAGGCATGCTCGACAAGGAGGGAGGCAGGCTAAAAGGTTGTCTATCAAATCACTCTGCAGCAATTGGGTAGGTATACAAGCAATCAGCGCAACGAATAGGCTCCTAGAGCACCGGAAATCAGATGATGCGGGAGTTCGGTGAAGCCTTATTTATACAGTCAATGGGTGAAGCTCAAGTATATTAAAGACATGTTAACAGAAAGATTATTCAGAGTCGGTGCTAATGGAGCTCAACGACTGTTGTCGTTTTTGTTGTCGACCCTGGCAGAGAATTAAATTTGTTGCCGTGGGTTGTCTAGCGCGGCTAGGCTAGTTGTTTCCGGTTGTTTCTGTCAGAATCATCACGCCTCTGTCGTCACTTAGTTACGCCCGCCTTCTGACTCTACACTTCATGGTGATTGGTCCGGCCAGTTTTAGGAGAATCCAGCCTCGAGCCTTATGGAGGGTAACTAGACCCACCCTGGCAGAGAATTAAATTCGTTGCCGTGGGTTGTCTAGCGCGGCTAGGCTAATCTGCATAGTCTAATATAACAAAACCACAAATTTGTCTCAAGATTCTTCTAGACTTTCAGTTCTTATAAGAAAAGTCCACAAAACAGCAGTGGCAGGGAAAAATAGAAGAAACCACAGAAACATAAACCGAAGAGGGATTCTTCTTATAACATCTAATGCAAATAATCAGGTTGACAATACTTTGTAAAGAATGGAAGTGAAAAATATGATCCATGACAACATCTGGCACAGCAGTCTCTCTGCCTTCATAGTATGGGGACTGAAAGAATATGATTCTTTTAAAGGTATTTTGTTCGGTTTCTCACTTTGTGGTCAACATATCCTGACAGAAAATGCTCACCTCACCTGCACAATAAAGATATGTTTGAAAATTCCTATATTGTCAGACTGTAGAGGCTTTTGATAACAACAGCTTTTCTGTTTGTTTCTTTGGCTCAGACACACCAGAGTTACACTAGCGTTCAAAAGTTTGGGGTCACTTAGAAATGCCCTTCTTCTTCAAAGAAAAGTGTTTTTTTTCAATGAAGATAACATTAAATGGATCAGAAATACAGCCTAGACATTGTTACTGTGGTAAATGACTATTATAGCTGGAAACGGCTGATTTTTAGTGGAATATCTCCATAGGGGTACAGAGGAACATTTCCAGCAACCATCACTCCTGTGTTCTAATGCTACATTGTGATAGCTGATGGTGTTGAAAGGCTCATTGATGATTAGAAAACCCTTGTGTAATTATGTTAGCACATAAATAAAAGTGTGAGTTGTCATGAAAACGTGAAATTGTCTGGGTGACCCCAACTTTTGAACAGTAGTGTAAGTGTTGCTTGATTAACACAAATAATTGAGCTCTGCTTGTTGCTTCTTAATATTTAACTGTGGTCCTCTGTTTTTCATTTCGAGTGAACTTTGCCAAATGTTTGGTGACTTTTTACCAAAGTAGTATATTTAAAAACTATTTCCCCACACCGGTTATACTTGTACTACGCAAAGTTTCACAACACTTTGTCAGTGAAACAACATAACTGGCTCGGTGTCTCTTGATTTGCCCGTTGCAAAGCAGATTTTCTAACAGACTCCTGCTCAAGATTCTTTAAAGGCAATTCTCCCCCGCATAGTGTCTCTGTTTCTAACAAGTGTCACATATTTTCATGATAGTATCTAATTTGTCCATATAATGTGTTTTCATCCTTATAGAGTGTTTGTTGTAAGTTAAAAGTTACTGTTAATTCATCTTAAAGACAAACTCCTTCATGTGTCTGCACTAAGCTTGTACAACCAACAGGGGGCACTGTGGCCCAACAGATTCCAGCCCATAATGCTCCAAATCGCTTTAAGTGTGTGTTGGAATGAGATGTGGCTGTTTGTGTAGGAGAATGAGGGAGATTGCTGTGTTTGTAGCTGTTAATGCTGATAATATGTGTGTTCTGGGAGAACTACTGAGGCAGCTGTGCACATATACTGTGCAACACATGTCAGACGTGGTTTGTGTACATGGCTGGCTGTAGCTCTGTGATTGTGAGTCTTGTGTGTGTTAGATTTAGTTAGTGTACACAAGCATGACTGCTCATCCTCCAGAGGCTGGTGGTTTTTAGGCTGGCTGTCAGCGCTTCCCCGTGTTATGTAGTTTAAGAGGAGCTTAACCAGCATTACTGCTGCACACAAAATGACACACTCGCACACTCGGATGTCATCACGAAATCTGTTCCCACCAACTTGTCAGGTCAAACATTTCATGCTGACCGTGTGTTTGGTGTGTGGCGTGTTTATCCTGGGAGGCAGCTTTCTTTTTTCTTTTTTTTTTTAAATACCAGCTTTTCTTTTTAGTAACTGCTGGATGTTTTCATCTGTGTGTGAACCTGAAGGACGGAGAGTAGTGCAACGTTCAGTATTGATCACATGGAGTAAAGCTGCCAGACTCTACTCAACGCAGCAGTTTGGCTTTTGTTATTCGTGAAGAGCCGTTTTTAAAATGTCAGCTTGTTCACTGGTATTTTGGTTTTGTACCCGGAAAGCCAATTGACTTGAGAAGGAAAAAAGCCCCTCCTGACAGAATGAATACAGATGAGACAACATACTTAAAGTGTAACTGTTCATTAAACGCTTAGGTGAGAGTGTTTGCTGGCACACAACGGGATGAATGCATCTCTGTGCTGTTTTTTTCTGAAAGAAGATTTCATGGTATGTCAGTAGCTGCAAAGTGAGACATAAAGAAACGCTATGCTTCATTATGGTATGAACCACTGCTGCTGGAAAGATTCTTTATGGTTGTTATATCCCATATTGTATTTCCCTACTTGTACATATTTCCCAGTATAAAGAGCCAAAAACACCAAATACCATCTAAAAATATGTGAGGAGGGATGAAAAAATGTGACTGTTAACCCATTGTGGTCTCATTTTGTTTCGTAATGGCTTTCGTTTCTTTGCTGTAAGAAAAGTACATTTTTATCAATAGTTTCAGTCCACTATTAGATAAGAAAACTGAACATTTTCTGGTCCAGCTTCAGACATGTTGTCTTTTCACTACAAAATAATATTTTTCATCTGTTGCTGGGAGAGTTATTATTTTTTAGATACAGTTTGATCCTTCATTAGGTTGCATTTTGCATTTCGACAGTTTAAAGGCCAAACAAATCATTTGCAACAGAAAAAAACCACAATGAAAACACTTTGCATAAAATGTCCTTATTTGGCTGTCCCCTGCAGCACACCGTGTTCTCTCTAATTCATGCATTGATTGCTGAAACCTTCCATTTTAATCTTCGCTCTTTGCAGAACATGCCAAATGTCAGGGATCACGATGCGTCCGTGTACCTTCGACTCCAAGGCGATGCCCTGTCTGTGGGTGGCTATGAGCACAACCCCATCTTCTGGGATGAGGTAAGCTTGAATATTGTCCAATGATTAACCATCTCACCCTCTGTTATTGTGGAGCCTCACGTACCGACTGTCTGCCTGCCTGAGTGATGCGTGACATAACGTCTGCCGTTTGACAAAAAGTCAAATATGTCAATAAGGAGGCTGAATATACTTTAATCCTGTTTATATACGTCTCATTTTCTGTGTCATTTTGACCTCCTCTTTTCTTTTCAGTGTCTTCATTACTTGCCTCTGTATTAGCTTGGAGGTCAAACTGTATTCATAACGACGCTTACAACACTCTCTGTGTGTTCACTAATCTTTTCTACAGCAGTGGAAGAGAGAATGCCGATCTTTTGCTCGAGTAGCAGCTTCATCATATGTTAGAATAACTTTATTATAGTTTTGCTAGATAGTTCAGAAGACAGACAAAATATGTAAGAAAAAGTTTAAAATTGAAGGGAAATATGCGTATTTACTTTGATACCAAGGACTAGATGAAGAGACTGATACCACTTACATGTCTGTAACCACGAGACAGCTGCCTAGCTTAGCATGAGGAGTGGGAACAGGAGAAACAGCCAAACTGGCGCTGTTCAACAGTACATAGAACATATCTACCATAAGGCTGGCTTAGTTACCCTAAGCATATCTCGTTTGCATAACTCTTACGTAAAGAGAAATGCCAATATGACTATTTCTGGTTTTGGGTGGAGGCATGAGATGTGTGGGCGCAAGAGTGGCATCAATCCTCACATCTAACTTTCTCAAAGAAACTAATGAGCTTCCAAAAATGTCAGACTTTCCTTTAAAAGGTATAACTAGTCATCTACCCATTGTCTATACACCACGAATCCTCAGCGGGGTCACGGGGGGCTGGAGGGGACACCCTGGACAGGTCACCAGTCCATCACAGGGCTACATATAGAGACAGACAAGCAACTCAGATTCACACCTACGGACAATTTAGAATTACCAATTAACCTCTGCATGTTTTTGGACTGTGGGAGGAAGCCGTAGTACCCTGAGAAAACCCACACATGCACAGAACGTGCCAACTCCATGTAGAAAGATCCTGGGAAGTTCAAGACGTGAACCGAGGATCTTCTAGCTACAAGGCGAAATTGCTAACCGCAAAGCCATAAAAGTAGTAACTATACTTAAAAAGCGGCTGTACACTATAGAAAGTGAATTCAAAAATACCTTGTACACAAACAACAGGTCTAAACTTTTTGGTCACGCCTCCTATGTACTTATCCGTCAAGTGAAGTCATCCTTGTTTATATAGCTCATTAAGAACAACAGAAGTTGCCCTGAAGTGCTTTCCATTTGAGATAAAACATTAATATTGCACATTTGCATGACTAAAAGAAATAAAAAGTATGAATAGTCATCTCGGGACACTTTAAATGCTAAGGTTAGGGACCTTATAATATTATGGAGAGACACCCAACAATTCCCTTTGAGCAAGCGCTTAATGACAGTGGAGGAGTATCTGCTGGTGCACTGAGGCAAGGCAGTTATGCTGAATAGAAAGAGATGATAACTTAAATTGTTTTCCTGCGCTAATGACAGGGTCTAATGGATTCAGTGTCTTTGGTAGGTGCCGTAGAAAGAGCTGGGTATCAAATTCAGGTCAGACTAAGTTTCTCAGGTCAGATTAAATTGTGCCCACCTACACTGAACTAGTTTCTATTATTTAAAACAGAAACCTCAAATCCTGAAACTTCCACAGCTTGTACAGTGACGATGCTAGTGCATTTGAAAAGTTTTTTTTGGAATCATTCTCTGCAAGCAAAGTTATGAAAATGGTGCTATGTTGTCATCCATCACTAAAGTCTTGCATATCTTATTGCCTCCACACTAGATATTTCATTGCTAATCGGCAGATTGATGAGTGTAATACATGCCCCTGAGGAGATATAAATCCGTTTGATGTTAATGACCCCATACCTATTCTTTTAGCACCACCCACCGCAAACTTTGTATTTTTAGCTCCGCTAGTCTTGAAATCTCTTTTAGTGGAACATTAAAACCAAAGTATTTCCTTAAAAGGCTTAAATTGAAAGAGGCTTTGAGGACCAATTATTCAAGCAACACTTTGGCGACTATAAAAAGTAATTGTACAGGCAGTTGATCTATGGAAAGACTGATTCTTTAAGATGTGACGGGGTTTGACTTTGGGAACTGATTCTTATAAAAGCCTTAGAACTGACAGGTTGGCTTGGCCTTAATGGATATGTACGTTCCTTCAAGGACATGTTCTTACAGCAGTTTAAATGGGCCGGCAGGTTTTGGAAGGTATTCCTTTAAATACGTGATCTTCGAGTACAAGCTAATCCTGGACCAGTACCATTCACAATTAAATGAAGGGCTTCAGACGTTGTTTTGTTGCAGGGCATTGACAAATATCTTCCTGCCTGCCAGCCTGACTTGCTGACTTTCTGTCCTTTCTGTCTGGCTGCTCGCTTGCTTCCAGACTCCTCGGTGGTTTTACATTTTAGAGGATCTCTTTGTGCAGAAAACGTCTCCTTTTGTTCTCGTTCTGCAGCTGAGCATTTGCTTTGATGTCTTGAGGCGGATGGGAGGAAGAAAGAGCAGATACAGAAAGGAGAATTAGCAGGGAGACGGGGAGAATAGAGGATGCCTCGTGAGTGAAGATGAACAGGATTGATGGCTCGAGAGGGATTGGAAGAAGTGTGGTGTCTAGGACAAAGAGCGCTCCTCAGATACTCCCGTCGAGTGTCACCGCCCCATAATAATGCAGAACTCTTTCTTCACATGAAAGCGGCTACCGTCAGCTCAAACATCCATGTGACATTCAAGTCTTAATCGAAACTGAAAGTGTCACAACTGACGCTAATTTTGAAGCCACGGGAGCTCCTTTCAGTATGCATCCACCATTCCTGCCGAACTGGAGGCTTCTAACTTAAAGAATCACTTACATTTAACATTTCAGAGAGCAACTTAATGCTGTTATTCTGCGCGATTTGTTGAATAGGACAGCTATGAATCAGAAAAGCAGCCCCTCCCTCTGATAGATCGAGAAATTGTGCTTCTTTTTTGTAAGATTTGGGAATTTTATTTCACTATGAAGGAGCAAGGACGGAGAGGAGTCAAGTGGAGGAATGATGGGCTCGCTGCCAGAATACAGAGAGAAATACGTGACTGATAAAATTGCTGCACAGAGCACAAGCTCGTGTGCTGGACTTTTTAATTTTGAGTGCCCCTGAGTCAGCCAGATTAGTGTAGGAGGGGAGGATTTTAAGGCAAGGCGGTCCACGCTGCTGGCCATGAGTTGTAGGAGCTAAAGACTACATTTCGGTCCGACTGACAAGGAGGGAGTTGGAGAAGTCCAGATGGGTGCAAATTAAGGCTTGGACAAGGAACTGAGAGGGCATGGTGTGATTTGACAGATGTTTCCCTGCTGAGAGTCGATTCAACAGACGCTGCTGCATGTGGTGTGGCTTCAGTGTGTGCCTCGTTTCCACAGTTCACCGTCTACAGTCACACATGATAGACATGACAGCATTCTTTTCAAAAATAATAAGAGAGGAAAAGAAAAAGGGGCGCAGTAGTCTTGCTGTAATTGGCTTTAAGTTGGTGCACTCACATCAAACATTACTGTCCAGATTCAAATGAAGATTTTTCATTTTTGAATATTTCTGTGTTTACTTTGCATAAAATTAACTGGTAAAATCTGAAGAGAGCGTATTAAAATACAAAAAATACCCTCCATTGTCTACACAAATGGGATTTTTAGCTGCTATTTTGCATTTTCTTACAAATTTTTCCTTCAATTTTTCTCACTGGATGTGCTCCCTGTTTATGAAGATCAGAGTGTTCCTCAAGCAGAATGCATAATTTACTTGGGAACATGAAATCACTGTGAAAATGAGTTTATAATATGTGTTTTTTTCTTTTTTTTTGATTAAACATGGCAAGAAATAATCCTTCAAGATGCAGCTGCCTTTTTCCCAGTAATAGAAAAACCTTGCCAGTTTTCGAAGGTCATAGGAAAAAGTGGCTCATGTATTCCTGTGCGTTTCATTTTCCAGGTGTCCGATAAGTTTGCCTTCAGCCTGTTTGACCTGGACTGGGATGTATTCATGCAGCATATCGAGGGCGCAGTCAACAGAGTTCCTGTTCTGGAGCAAACCGGCATTAAATCCACCGTCTGTGGACCAGGTACACAAACACACAAATGCATACAGTTGTGTTTACATTGCTTCATGGTGTATTGCATTTATTGTGGTCACTTCCACATCCCGGTGTGCTGACCAGTGCAGACTCTGAGCACGTGCAGTGGATACATACATGGTTTTATTTACACTACACCGTGCAATCTATAGGCTACACGTCAGTCTGCACACGGTTGGATTGCCCTTCACAGAACACAGAAAAACAAACCCATCTCCCGTAGATGACTGGCTTGTCTTTGTCCTTTTTGCGGGACGTAACAGCTAGTTGCAGATTGGGCTGTAGCAGCACGTCATTGAATATTCCTGAGGTGTGCCAAGTGCTATGAGATAGCCTGCTGCTGGAGTTTGTTTCCTTCCCATCCAAAGCACAGTGGGCAAACATAGCACAAGGTTTCTGGAGAATTCAGAGCATCCCACGGTGTTTTGGCACCGTTGATGGAAAGCGTGCACAACTAAAAGCACTTTCAAAATCCAACTGCAACTACTTCGATTACCGCTCTTCTAAAGATGAAATATGAAGTTGTGGATGAAGGAAAATCTCCCTACACAGCCTCTCCTCAAAACAAGCATTTGCTTTGAGCACCATTTATTTTTCTGCCCCGTTGGCATGTTTACAGTATGTGTCGTGCTTATGGTCACAAGTTTTGGCTTGCTCATGGACGTCCGTAGGGGTGTCGATGTCGACCCTCCTGGACCTGGACAGATGACAGAATTTCCATCACATGGTACACATACAAACAGCATGAATTGGCCTTTGCTCTAACACCACCACCTGCCTAACCATAACGTTTACCTGAACCTTAAACTACATCTACATTAGTGGTGCAAATTTATTGATTTTTCCATTTATGGGATGATATACCAATACATTACAGATGCACAACAGTGGTCATCTCTCAAATGTATTAAACCCTGCTACAGTTGAAAATAATGTCTTCTTTGAAACCAAAGTGCATTTGAAGGCAAGCACTCTCTCCCTACCCAAACGACTCACTCAATCGCAGTCATTCACACCACAAGTAACAAAATGGACAGGACAATCAGATCGTAGTATCGATAAGTGGAGAAATGATATAACAAAATAAATAAAAGGACAAGAAAGAAGAGAGGAGGGGAAAATCATGATAACAGTAATAATAAAAAAATAAACACAATCATCAGCTCAGTGGTTCATTGGTTTTCATCTTCAATATGTAAGATGTCTATATGAAATAGAAAAGGCTGCCAGATTTTGTGAAAGGCCTGTAGGGAACCCTTCAGAGAGAATCTGATTTTCTCGAGTCTCACGCTTTGTAAAATGTCTTTAATCCATCTAATATGTGTAGGTGGAGATGAATGAGTCCATTTAAGGAGAATGAGCCTCCTGGCAAGCAAGGTGGCAAAAGCAATAACGTGTGAGGATTTGGACCAACCAGGTGCCAGGGGCAATCCAAAAAGAGAGACGAGGGGGTCAGTGTTCACTGTACGACAGAGGAAGTGGTGTAAATTTCAATCAGTTATTTTAACTGATAGTCAACTGCATTGTCCGTCAATAATCAATTAGTCATTAACATAAGTGGGATAAAGTGGACATAATTCCACAACCGGATGATCATATGACTTTTACTGTCAAAATGGCTTCCTTAACCAGCTATCAATATTGAGAATGCTCGCCTAGTAGACTTCAGCTGCACCATCTCTGGCCAGATCCCATTAAGCATCCCAAAAGTCTTTGTCTTGGTGCTCGTTGCTACACAAGCCCGTCCTAGATGTTCGAGTGACCACCTCCACCTCTTCTCAGTATAAAACAAAAAATGCTACGCTATGCTATTTTCTTCCTTTGTCTTTGCCTCATCGCTTAATATAAGTGTAAACTGGTTCAATTTGTAGCAGAAATTAATTGATTCACCAATAATCATGAACATCCTTCGTCTACATACTGAAATGTATTGTTTTATGCTGTGGGGACTTGGGCTTTTTGTCCCTAAAAAGGAGGCAAATCCCCACAATTTGGCTGTCTGAACAGACTGACACACCAAAGGTAGTACAAATACACACAGACCGTAACGCCACTTCCATGGAAAATCAATTTTTGAGAAAATCCTTCAAGCAATCCTACCTGCGAATTCCTTCAAACATCATGCATTGCAGCGGGGAACAAGCAACTTTCATGACACTTCTTAGATTGGACACATTCTAATTTAAAAGTGAAATGTATCCGTCTGTGAAAGTATCTCATTCACTCTCCCGCACTGCACTCGCTCATGAGTACCTAAACTAGCAGGCTGTGTGTCCTATTTGTAGAGGAGATAGTTTGATTAGCTCAACCCTGACTTCCTGTGCAGTCAACATTACGTCGCCAAGCTGGCTGAGTGAGCTGAACTGTCAGCCGTGCCGGATGGTTTCGGTATCGACTTGGATTTTTCATTATCATATTGAGATGCAGCCGTTTGGAGAGTCAATGATGTTGTTAGGTGAGACAAGCAACACCTGGTATGCAGTTTTATAAAAAAACAAACAAAAAAACGGACAGGACTAGTGAAAGATGGAGCAGAAGAACTAAAAAGAAAATCTGAGTGAGACAGAAAGAAACGGCAAAGTAGAGGAAGACAAGCTGAGTGTGAAGTCAATATATGTGGTGTTGTTGTTGTGGCCTTTCACTTTAAGTCCAGTTGAACATTCAGCAGGCGAATGTTGCTGATGAACGTATTCACACGTTTAATAACATGAATGTGTGTATGCATATGGGAGATAATGAACATATGTGCTTTAGGCTCAGTAAAAGAGGAGCATGACCTTGGAGCTCACTCTCTTTCTGTTCAGCTTAATGGAGCAATTATACTCCTTATACATTATATGTATGAAGCTTTCTCTCTATTACATAGGGCCTAATTAGTGTCACAGTTGCTGTAAACTGGATTAATTTAAAACTCCCTAAATGGCAGCGGCAAATTTATTTATGTAGCGCATTTCATTACAGTTGTTAAACTCATTGCGCTTTACATGAAACGACAAAATGTACATTTATACCGACATTAACATGAGAAAAATAGGAAACACAAACGACATAAATAAGGTCATGATAGTAGTGAGTGAAATGCAGAATGTGTAGAGAATGTCCCTCACTGCAAAACACATCAAATAGAACTCTCTGTTCAACCACACAAATAGCAAACAATATGAGAAACAAGCCTTTCACACAGACATGCACACACACATAGTAATTGCCATAGGCTGAGGATGAAGAAAAGTTTGCTTTTGATGGGTGAAACCAGTCATTTCAGTCGGTGGACATCTGCTCAGGAATGCAGGACCACAGTACTAAAGGCCCCTTCACCAGACTTGGATCTAATTCTGGGCGGAATGATTTGGAGGGAAATATCTAATTTCAGTTTTCCAGACAGGTGTTGCGATGTGATTGGCAGTGTAATGTTTAACATCAATCAATCCACTGCAATAAATGTTAAGAACCTGAGACTTGGTATGAACTCGTGAGATGCTATCAGACACATCCTCCTGATCACCTGACAGGCCTGGTTGGATTGTAATCAATAAACAATAAATAAATAAAATGAGGAGAAAAAAAGTCTTTTAAATATCACCAATACTGCTGGACAAATTATTGGGAAACGATGTGTCACCTCTGTGGTACGGTTGTGCGTCTTCCATTTTTTTTTTACACTTTTATCTACAAAGTTCTTTTCTATTTTTCTCTCCAGAGTCATTCACCGCAGACCATAAGCCTCTGATGGGAGAAGCTCCAGAGGTCAGAGGTTACTTCCTGGGCTGCGGCTTCAACAGTGCTGGTATGTTTCTCAGTGATGGAAAGATCTAAGGAAATCATGGGGAGAGATTTAAAGAAACACAAGAAAAGAGAAGCTGTGGTTTAAGCTAGTGCTGTCAAACGATTGCAGTGTTTAATCAGATTAATCACAGGGTGGATTAATTCCGATTAGTCACGATTAAATTAGGCCTTGACCTGAATATCTGTATATTTGGTCGTTGTGGTGGTATCCGAATATTAATTTTGAGAACCGAATGCTGTGATTCCAGGATTTTGAGTCATTCTGTGTTAATTAACACGTTAATTTTGACAGCCTTAGTTTAAACTTTATCCTTGAGGAATCTATAAAAACAATAGGGCGAGACGGGTCTAAAAAAAATGAAAAATATATGGTTGAATGTAGGGGAAAAGGTAAAATAGTCAAAGCATGGTTATGAGCCCAATCTTCACCGATCTCTGTGGATGCTCTCAAGGCATCAAATGAATAATGGAATAGTTTTCATTCTTCAAAGCCCATGGAGACACACACAAATACATGCACAAACAACCCAAGTCGCTCCGTTACTTCCTCAAAGATGAGCTTACCTCTGACATTAGACAAGAAGAAATGTATCCCTGAAAAACACAGAGAGCAGGGGGCGTAAAGGGTAAAGCAATAACCATAAGCATTAATAGGCAGTTGAAAGAAAGCTTTTTCCTCAGAAGACTACGGGTCTGGCTCTTGAGTTGTTCTGACAAAGCTTGGGAGGTGGAGTCCTTATGAGTGGGCAGCTCTCAACGCTCACACAGGCTTTCTTCTTTCTCTTTTCTGTTTTTATGCTTCAGATGTGTAGTTGGATCCTTGTAAATTGATGCCTACTTGTTGCTGCTCATGAGCACCTCCTCCTTGCTCTTTTATTCCCCAACCACTTATCCAGCAAACATTCTGTCCATCACTCTGATTGTAGTGCGCTGTTATCTACTGTAAGGGTAACGGGCGCTCATTGCACTCCCATATCTGAGCTGCGCAATCCTTTCTTATCTCTTCCACACTGGACCGTGTTGCTTTTTCCCAATTAGTCAGTGCTGAAATTGTTGTTATTAAGCTTTTAGTCATTATAGGAAAATTAATTGCAACTAATTGTGCTGGTTTAATAATGGTTTGTGCAATTTGTGGGACCAAAATCCAAGAATTTACTAGCAACAGCCTTCACATGTGAGACACTGGTTCCAAACTGAATATCCTGGAATTTTGGACTGTTGGACAAACCAACCAAAATAATTAAAGTCACCACCTTGGACTTCAAATAGTTTTTGCTTTGTATCCATGTTCCTTCAAGATATAGACTAAAACTTTTACAAAAAAAGGTTTAAAAACAGAATAATACACCACTCCTCCTTTAACCAAATGGAAATCTGATGTCCTAAGGAGCCAAACAATTAGTTTTAAAGACTATTACTAGGATTTTAAGGGTTGTTATTTGTTGTGCCTGAAGTCAGTGAAGTAATTTTGGTACATGTTCAAATTTCCATGAGTGTGAATGACCACCTGTCAAATAAACAGCAAACTGTATCCCGGAATACCCTTCACAACATCCTATAGTGATGTTAACTCTATATTTCTGTATTTCCCTTTTGTAACTATATACATTGTTGTGTTATTAATAATAACCAGTTACTTATTACATGCTGTCAGTAAAAAAAAATATTTCCTCTTGGTTCTTATCACATAGAAAACACACATACCTGCAATTCTTATACACTTTGAAACTAAAAAGGTTGCTTTGTGGCCCTCCTAACATTAAACACCATTAATTATGACCATTTATTTGTGTTTATTTTGGTTTATGAATCAAAATTCCAAATAAAAAACGCCCTCACATGTGAGACTCTTCACTGAATAATTAAAGACATCACCTTGGACTTAAATCAGAATTTGAGTTATTGACTGATACATTTTCTAGAATCCGCTCCTTATTTCAACTCAGATTTAAATTTTTCTTCACAATTAACCAAATAAAGACATTTGTACTTGAGTGAAAGTGCATAACAGTCCCTTGTCCTTTAGTGTGTATTTTAAAATGTCATGCTGGGACTGAGCTCACTGAAATGGGTCCAATATTACACCTCCTAAAGAATGATTTGATAATAAGTGTTTTTCCACTGACCAGGCAGAGCAGTGATGGTCCACATCCACCTGTCTGTGCCTCACTCTTCCACTCAGGATCCACGGTGCTTCGACCATGTCCACTTCTCTCCCATGTCGTCCCTTTTTCAGCCTCTCCTGCATCTTCTTCTTCCTTCTGTCTGTGTTCCACTGCAGGAAAACAACCTTCTGCCAGTTTCACATTTTCATTCGTTCGACCCACTCAAGGCAGGTCATGAGAGGAGGGAAATTTCGGAAACCACAGGTCAAAGTTAATAGATTTACATTTACCGAAAAGAAATCCATCATTGAATGCACAGTACATTTATTAAGTTGGCCTCCCTTGCAATATTGAATTTTGGTTTCCGAGCAGTCAGTAAGTCTTTTGACTGCTACAAGTGTATTTGTTGCCTAGCAACCTTTGGTTATTATGTTTCTTTCGTCAAAACCGTCACACTGAACATTTAGCTTGCAGTGCATTTATTTACTTTGCTATTTATTAGGTTTCTTTTCTTGCTTTTAACTGCAGCACCTCTAACCCCTCAGCTGCATCACCACTTTCCTCATAATCACAGTAACGGCACCTCATTATGTAGTTTGCTGCTTAGGTGAGGCTTTTCCTCCACATTATAAGGTACAAAAAGTTCCTGTGTTTGAGGATGTACGCCATGCAAAGGCAGAGTCACTAATGCAAAAAGCAGCTGGAGCTCGTCCTTGTAGTTGTGCTTGTGGATGATAAAGAGCTGAATGAGAGGTTTGATGTTGAGGGTCTGAGGTTTGAAGAGGAGCTGTTTGAATCCTTGTAGAAAAAAGAAGTAAAAGACAGGAGCAGTGGACCGAAACAAGCTCATCTCTGTGAGCACAGATCTGTTCATTTGAAAGTGAAGCGAGTCGAGATGTCAAAGTACAGTATTCAGTGGCAATTAAATGTAGTCAGGATTTAAAATTTACAACTCGTTTTTGGTGATGTAGAAAGCTTTTCCTTAGTGCATGGCGTCTTATTCACTGGAAACAGTAAGAAGACTACTTAAGAGAATCTATAGTTTGCTGACAAAGTGGGCTCTTGGGCTTTTTTCATTATAATTCTGTGGTGTTGTTTTTTTTTCCAAATTTGCTGTGAAACACCACATATGATGTATTGGTGTAAATATTTAGAAATTTACCAATTCAGATTACAGCCAAACCTCGGTTATTCCCAGACATGCATGCCCTCTGTTCATGCTATTTGGACCCATTTCACTAATTATAAGGTCAACTCAAGAGCAACATTTTAACCAGACAGTAGCTAGACACTCAGATATCCTTTCTTTGTTCAATCACATTTCAAGGAATGTCACTTTAGTGTCAAATAAAGGGCCATGACACATCAAACTAAACTGAGGAGATGATAAACTGGTAGTGGCTCAGTTTCAGCTGCTTATCTAGTTGAGAGCTGGGTATTTAGTTAAACATTTTGTGGACAGAATAAGCCCATATTTTATTATATAAATGTACTTGTATACAGTGTGCATCTAGAAACTGGTAGATTACAGTGTGCATTCATTTTCAGTATAAAAACTACTTCAGCTTACGTGTAAAACGGGCCACATTTATTTTGTGTGTACCATTTCCAAACCTTAAATTGTAAACTTTGCACCAGACAGGCGTTATCTGCCCATCAATGCTGTCATTTTAAATTCTTTGTCAGCAGATATCATCATTCATCTGAATTTATTTACAGCCGAAGACCTTGCTGTTGTAGCTCTAACCTTTTAAATGAATAGGAACATTTGGGGATACTGTTGTCTATCTGAGAGGTAGATAAATATATTGATGCTATAGCACAGAAGCTGGAAAGATGTGAAAACCGCTAGCATGATTGAAGGAGCTTTACTTGTGTTGCTCGGTGGATTTTCTATCTCCAGGATCTGGCTTCATATAAGAGAGAAGATTGGAATCAGTCTAAGTCCTGGCAAGAGAGGGAAGGGACATATTTCCCAAAAACACAATTTAATTGGAGCGCTTGACTGTGTAGACAAGCTGAAAATGAAGAATGCAAGAAGGGAAGAGCTTTTAATCCAACGCCGACTCTCGTTTCAGTTATTTAAATAGTGCATCTTGTGTGTTTATCGTCCACAAAGTGCAAAGCAAACAGATTAACCGCTTCAAGCGTGAAAACAAACCAACTAGCTGTAAACACTAGAGAGTGTGTGGAAGAAAGGGCATCTTTATAGAAGCTGGTGAGGCGTAATGCTTTAAGCCTTGGGACAGCTAGACGATTATTTTCCTTATCCCCAATTGTGCCAATTAGTTTTCTCATAATTATCTAGGCAGTTGTTTGAAAATGGTGAAAAATGCTAATTCATGTACCACGAGCCCACGCGATATTTGCTTTACACTGTTGTAGAAAAGGAAAGAAATCAGAAAATTTCACGTTTAAAAAGCTAGAATTTCTTATAAATTGATTCAACTGATTTCAACAACTACCAAAAATAGTGATAAATTGAATAGTTAACTGATCGGCTAATATTGCAGCCTTAGAGATAGCTAGGCCAAGCTAGGTTTCTTCCCCTGGCAACAAGCTTGTGTGTTTAAATTCGGTAAAACAAATCCTGGACTGCATCTCATTTGGTAAGCCTCAGTTCTGCAAAACTTGAACCAGTTTTACCAGTTTTGGACTTAGGTACTACTACCACTAAAAGTTTACTGTTCTTCTTTACTAGAAAAGGAATAAGTAACAATTGTGTGTTTCCTTCCTCGTTTACAAAGGGTGCAATATAATAGTTGGAAGGACTTTTGAAGTCCATGGGATATATCTTGCATACGTTTTTAGGAAAAGTTAAAAAAAAAAACTAATTATTTTTATGTACATTATGATCACGTCTTTACAGATTCCATGATTATTTATTATGGAAACAATCACTTAATCATAAAAAATGACTGGATATCAGTAAAATGTCAACTAAATACACGTCCAAATTCAATCACCACCTTCTAATTAGCTAAACAATAATAAAATGAGCTGATTCAATCATTGTTTTGATTGTATTCTTTATATTAGTTGAGATAATCATGACAGATATTTCTTTTTTGGCAGTATATCAAATTGTATTTGGAAAATATCAAATTGTATCTTTCAACTAAATTCCTCAATGCAAAAACACCTCTCCAGGAAGTGTGTTAATTCCAGATCACATGACCTGCTCCACATGATGTCATTTCCTCCTGAAGAAAAGACTGAAAGACTCCAAGGCTTTCTGAGTTATTTAATATAAAGTAGTGTGTGAGTCAAGTGTGGATTTATGGCATGTCAACAGGTTTACTACAATATCTTCAGGAATAACTTTCAATTTCAATTTTACTCAATTGTATATAGAAAATATTTAGAAGAATCTTTGCGTGAAAATTCCATGTGGTGTTTGGTTATAGGCGGCCATGTTGATTTCAGGCCTGAAAACAGCAAAAATGTCAACTATGATACCTGTCAACTAAGCTACAAAAAGTCCCGCAATTATATATTGACCCAAAAGCATCTTTGGAATCGCTAGCAGCGCCACTGTAAATGTCAGCAGACAGTAGTAATCTGAGAGCCATGCAGAATATACGAGAGAGGGTGATACGCAACGACATTGAAAGGAGACAACATTTGCAGAGCATAAGCTATTCAGCAACAGAGAAAGACACGTATAGTACGAAGAAGGACAGGGGAAGTACGAAAAAGACGTAGAGGGGGAGAATGACAAGATGAGGGGGAAGCACGAGCATGAGGGTTTAGATGCTGATAGGAGCTCGCACATCAGTGTGGTTATCTCGGGTGACATTTATCAGTGCCACCTCGTCTTGCTGGTTGTCCCCACATTGTCTTGGGACAACTCCATCATCCTCTTCTCACCCTCCTCCCTCCCTCCGTCTCTCTCCATCCCTGCACCCACACACCCATCCAGCCATTCAAATGTCCACCCAGGCTCGGAGTGACAGTGCCTGCAGATGATTGAAGTAATGAGAGATACAGGGGACGCTGTGAGGGATGGAGACGGAGGGGAGGAAGGAGGGATGCAAGGACACACTGCGCGTGCTGCTGCATATCGATGTTGTTGTGTTCGTGCACGCACGCACACACACACACACACACACACAGACGTGATGTATGCAAATGAGCAGCGACACGACACAAGCAGGGGGTTGCTAAAAGGGGCCCAGCTCATTAACCCGGCAGTTTTTGGACAGGGGCCCAGCTCATTAACCCGGCAGTTTTTGGGACAGGATGGATGAAATATTGAATTTGCCAGTGTTTGTTTGTTGGCTGGGCTGGAGCAGAACGCTGCAGCTGTTGAGTGCAGATGATGAGGTCAGGTTGCTCAGGGGCTCCTGTGAGCAAAGGGTCAAATGATGGAACAAAGGTCAGAACAATCCTGTGTAGCTCATATGGCATGTAGAGGTTGTGGCAGAGGACAAAACTGCTCCGTTGCACCGTTTTCTCTCCTCTTTCTCTTTCCTTTCCAACTTAATGAGACTTTCTCACAGTCCTCCAGACAGGCAGTACTGTAGGGGAGTGAGAAGGGAGGCAAGCCCCTATTTCTTGTTGAGATTTTCCACTTTAATTTCCCATCCGGTCCTTGTTTATTGGACCCAGTATTGAGCAAAAGAAGGATAGCAATGTGTATTTTTGTAAAGAATGGTTTTCTGGGTTTTTTTTGGTGTTTTTTTGCACGTTACAATTATCATGAGTTGTCAAGTGCACGACATATGCAGGCTATCTGATATAGCAGTGTCATGTTGGGCTCTGCATTTTGTCTGACATTTCAGTTACGAGACAATTAACCATAAACAGACTTACTGATAATGAAAATAGCTGTAGGTTGCACGGTATTAAGCATGATCAGTCCACACACAGTGAAGCTCATGAGTCTGTGTGACCCTATTTGACAGAAATCTTTATTTTACCTATTATTTCTGATGGTTTAATAAACAAAAATGTCTATTATGCGTTGGTAAGTGCAACCCCAATTAACAAAGCAGGTCATAAAACCTTCACGGTGGCACCACAATAGAGAGAAAACCTGGTTGCAGTCCTAGCCCAAAACCCAGAGGAATTGTTTTGTCTATTAAATGACTTCAGCAATTGATTTTTAAACTGATTAGCAAACTTATTATCTCAGCAGGAGCTAAACTGAATGTGATTAGGGGATGCTGTTCAACAATTTCTGCATCGTCTCTGCTCTTTTCCGTGTCAGGTATGATGCTGGGAGGAGGCTGCGGGAGAGAGCTGGCTCACTGGGTCATACATGGCCGCCCCGAAAAGGACATGTACGGATATGACATCAGGTACATGAACGCACACGAACACACGAAGGCCTAAGTTTAGCATTCTGAACCTCAGGCAGCAGAGTAAACAAGAAGCTTCGGTGAAATCTAAATGGTTGTGGCGCTTAATGAACATTCGTTTACTTGAAATCCTCTCCCTCCTGTCTCAGGCGCTTTCATAACTCGCTGACAGGCAACAGCCGCTGGCTCAGAGAGAGGAGCCACGAGTCGTATGCTAAAAACTACTCGGTGGTGTTCCCGTTTGATGAGCCGCTGGCCAGCCGGAACATGAGGAGGGACCCTTTACATCAGGTAGATGAGTGGTTTGATCTCCGGTGCAGACAGTTAATCAACGCGTTTCATGAGGAGTTCAAGGAAATAACCCTTGTGCACTTTCTTTCCGCTGCAAGTTAGACTCCTTTCAGCTGTGGTTTGATGAGTCATTTAAGAGTTATTTTGAGCATTAGCATAGCCAAGAAGAAAAGAACTATGATTCTGAAGTTTGTGAAGATAAATCAGGTAGAATCAGGCTGGGGGAACTGCGAGATGCAAGACGATCTGCATTTTAATCTTTTTCTTGATCTGAAGCCTAAACTTAGCTTCACTTATGCATTCCTATCTTATGGTGAAAAAATGTGGGCAGTGTTGTGTATCCCTCATGATTTAGGCAAACATTTATGCTTTTAAACTTGTGCATGGCCATAGGGAAACTTTCTGGACTCATGTCAGTGAAGTTTCTCAGCGTAGATGGAACCATTTCACCTTCTGAGTTGCAGTTTTTTCTTCTTCTGTCCTTCAGCTATTCAGTTTTCCACCTCTGTTAGTCTGACTATTCACACAAATCTTCTCCATTTTTCTCTCCTCACTCTCATTTATGTCACAGTCTTCATTTTATGTGATAGAAAAGGAGGCTCTGCTCCTTCCTACCCTCTTTTAAACTCTGTAACCTCAGCGTCTGATTGGTCTATTGAAGCAGCAGTACGGTAATAGAACAAATCAAGTGATGCTGCTGAAGCTCCAGCTTGTCAGGTTTCTGTATGTGTGCAGAAGACACTGAGAAGAATAGAGTGCACTTCAGAGACATTGGTGTGCAAGTGATTGCAAAGACATCATTTGTCAAACACTGACCCCATCTCTCGCTATATGTTTATCTCTCTGTCACCCTTTCATTTCTTTTCTGTCTGCCTCGTCTTTTCATCTTGTCACATCTAGAGGCAAATAGCTGATTCAGGCTCAGGCAGCAGGCAGTTAGCAGCGTAACTTATCCCCAGCAGCTACATTTATTAATGCGACTCCTGCCAACATGACTATAAATGATACACTTAGCTTCGCTAGCCTAGTCCCGGGCGTCTTTCCGCCTTCTTTCTCCCCTTAGCCTGGCATAAACTCTTAATGCACCTCGCCACCATACTTTATGCATTAATGATCCACTTAGACATGCTTTCCTGTTCCAGACTTCATTTAACTTTTTCTGCCCCTCCTCACACATAAAGGCATTTAGTCAGAACAGATTACTGTCGCGCATATTCCATCAGCGATGTTGTTGATGTATGTTGTCGCTCAAATCGGCTCCTTTCTTAGAGCTTGTTTTATTTAGCTTCACTGACACCTTTTTCTAGCCTAGCCGCCCTAGACCCATGTTCTGAAGGCACAAGGGTCTAGGACCGCTCGACAGGGAGGGAGGCGGGCTAAAAGGTTGTCTTTCAAATCACTCTGCAGCAATTGGGTAGATATACAACCAATCAGCGCAACGAATAGGCTGACGGAGTTCCTAGAGTGCCGGCGGATTGTGGCTAAGTCCCATTAGCTTCCCAACCAGCGGAGCCAACTGATATATTAAGGATTTGCCATATCCCGTCGGCATAAGTCCAAATATGTCTTTCTTCTCAATGAAACACTTCAGTGCCGTCCTTTGTTTATCTTTCAAGTTGAATTTTAGCTTCAAATCTTTAAGGGCTGTGGGCAAAGCCGAGTCGAAAGATGACTGTTTATTGTGCGCTGGTTGTTTCTGTCAGAATCGTCGTGCCTCTGTCGTCACTTAGTTACGCCCGCCTTCTGACTCTACACTTCATGGTGATTGGTCCGGCCAGTTTTAGGAGAATCCAACCTCGAGCCTTATGGAGGGTAACTAGACCCACCCTGGCAGAGAATTAAATTCGTTGCCGTGGGTTGTCTAGCGCGGCTAGGCTAACCTTTTTCTATAATTCACTGAGTTTCCCGAAGGTCCTTTTTCAAAAAAGACTTTAAGGACTTTGTAAAGAAGCACGAAAACAAGGACATGAAGTGGTGCTAACTTTTAATGTTTTAAATATTGGCTTGTGTCCACGTCATGAATTTAAATGATATTATGAGGGAAAACTTTAATTTATTAATTTAGTAAGAGAAGAAAAATATCACTGAAAAAAATTGAATTCATGTGACTTTCTATTGCCTCAGTTCTTTTCTAAGTTATGCTAATTACTGAAAGACCTTGCTGTTTACTCTGATCTACCATTGTGTTCTTGGCTTCTTTGTGTGGTTGGACTAATTACAAAAAAAAGAGAAAAAAAATCAGTATTAAAGAGGCCATATTATGTTATTGGGTTGTCACACCACATTGAGCTACTTTCTTTCTCAGAAATCACTGCTCCTCACTTTTCTTAAACACAAGGCTTTGAATCCCAGCTTTTCTTCTATTACTTATCGACATGACCTTGTAACAAATTTGCATAACAACAAAGAATGGGCACTTTTCTAACAGTGTGTCATTGTTTCCTTACCAGAGCCGCCTCTGTTATGGCTGCGTCTCTCAACTACGCTAATATAGTTGTGTGTCGCGACACGTTACCAGTGTTATCTCGCTTTCATCCAGCCAGCCAACCAATCAGAGCAGACTGGGCTTTTCAGGAGCTAAAATGAAAAGAGAAAGAGAAGTGATGCTGCAGCAATGTACAGTTTGAAGAAAATAGTGTATTTTTTGATCGTTAAAGAATGTAAACATATTGTAGTAGATCCTGAAAGGCAAATTATGAACTTATAAATATGCGGAATCTGTTTAAATCAGTCTCTTCCTATTTGTACAAAAACAATGAGCACAGTTCAAAGGTGCTGTCAATCAGGGTTCATAAAGACAACTGTCCAACGCACAACATGTCGGTAGCCAATGATATGTGTCTAAAAACCTGCACCTTTTCTATGTAAAACCACAAAACAGAGAGCATGTGTTATAGCTAGAAGGTACATAAGGTTTTCATCAGTCAATGACGTTGCCCCTGTGCAAATAATGAGACCGTCTACATTTAGGAGGCAAAGCAGGATTATTTCAGAGCACAAGCAGGCCATCTCTGACACTGCTGCTCACACATTTTCTCTACCTCGGTAGCACAGATGGTAAATATAGCTTGGTGTGGGAAGTTTTGGCAAGAGCTGCTAGCTGCCTGCTAGGAGGAGAGCATTGCAGAACATACCTACCAACTGTGGGCGACTGTCAGTTTTAACAAGGAGGATGAGAAGCCTTGAAATATCTAAAGCCTCCTCAAGAAATCAGGAATTAAGAAATGTACTATTTTTGTAGCAGCATGTGGTCAACAAGCGGGGTTTGCCATCCCTTCTCATGAGCTTCTCTGTTTTTAGAAGAAGTTTGATATTCTAAGCGTGTTTATTTTTTGCTCTTTGTGCAACTTGCACAGAAAATAATGATTGTCTATTAAGAATGACTCAAGTGACTGGATTAAGTTCCTCTCAGTTCTTTGGGATGTTTTAGAATTTTTTCAGCTCATTGTTTTTACTTTAAACTCTGTGCTGATGCTGAATAAGTCAGAAGCATTCACATTAACCTTCTTTCAGCTTAGTAAGACAACATTTTCCAGGGAAAAATTCTCTATAAATCCCTTTTCCAATTTAGCGACACGGCAACAAATGACAAACAGAAAAAGTTTTGGGTTAGCTGGTGAACATAGCAGAGTCTTAGCCACTAAAGTATCCACAATTTAGAAGATGGTGGAGACCAAAACTGAGACAAAAGAAGGGGAAATTATTAAGGTTTGCATTCCACAGCTAATTGGAAATACAAAACTGGATGAACTGATATATAAATCACATCACATGAGAGTATTTTGCTGTTCTAATTATAGCTTGTTTTGGCTACCTTCAGGTGTCAATGGACATCTTCATTTCTGTAAATATGATAAACGAGTCTGCTAAATGATGATCAATTTTGCAACCTCAGAATTGTCAAAATGTTTCCTCAAAAGGTGACTTACTGATTTCTTACTTTTGACATATGTTTCCATGCAGTTTATTCTATTGTAGAAACTAAATAATGATGCTTTCTGTCCTGATTTGCCGTGCTGGTTTGATTGTTTCAGGTGCTGACAGAACAAGGCTGTGTGTTCCAGGAGCGACATGGCTGGGAGAGACCTGGCTGGTTCAACAAAGACGGACCTGCTCCTGTGAGACTCGCACTAATGATTCATTTACTTCCACATATTGACAGCATGCATTTGGAAAGACATAAACAATTAGGATTCTAATTTTTCATAAGCCTGGCTATCTGGTCTGGTGCTTTGTCCTTCACTGTACTTGGGAAAAATATGATTAGGATTCATTAGCCTCTAACTGTTTTGTTTGTCTGTTCTTGCGAAGCTTAAAGACTATGATTACTATGGGTCTTATGACATTAAGAAGAATGTAAACTACAAATACAACGAGCTGCTGAACAAAGAGTACACCTTTGGATTCCCTCCGCATCACGATGTGGTAAGATACGAGAGCAGAAGTGTGCTCCTTTCCCTTTAATTTCACCCCGTTTGATGAATTGCTGCCTTTAAGGATTGGCCGATGATAAACAGTCATCTTAGAAATGTCATGTTGTCAAAGACAGGACAACATTTGTGTCAGAGTCGAAGCCCGTGTTCACTGGATGTGTGGGTTGTGTTCTTTAAATGCAGATTAAGAGTGAGTGCCTTTCATGTAGACACAGTGTGGCTGTGTTTGACATGTCCTACTTTGGAAAGTTCTATCTCACTGGACCAGATGCAAGAAGGCAGCTGATTGGTTGTTCACAGCTGATGTCAACAAGAAGCCAGGTCAGTTAGCCTGCTGCTAAAGCAAACACTCACACACACACATGCACAGACAGATGGGAGGAAAGATTGATGGTCTGAAGAGGCCAGATACACGGGGCACACAAAAAAAGATGCCAACACATGAGTCCACTCCACCACAAAAACTCCAAATACCACTTCTAAATGCCAGCATGGAGTGCCTCAGAGATGCTGTTAAAAGTGGTGACAAGAGTCTTCTGCCTCGCTTTTTTTTTTTTTTTTTTGGTAACCTTTCACAATCAGCAAACCAACAGTGACGCCCGATTCCTAAGGTGACAGGTGTGTACAGATGTGAAAATGGGAAACCTCTTTCTACACATTGCTATTTCTCCGGCCTCCGTGTTGACAGCGACGTCCTTTCAGAAACAGACATCAAATCTTGGCGAAAAAAATGCTGGGATGTCAACACATTTTAGTTGTTTAGCTGTGAAGGATTTGAAAGTGTCTGACACCGCCGACTCCCAGCGGGCCCGCGTTATGAATAGACTGAAAGCAGCTATATACACAGATGAGCCACATTACAAACAGGCAGGTGAAGAGTGTAACATTGATAATCTCGTTTTAATGCAATGCTCTGCAGGAAAACCTTGGATCCCCCCCATTCATATAGATGTTATTTTGACACGTACCGCTCACATAAAACGACCAAACACATCTGCGCCATGGAAACAGAACTCCCAGACAACTATGGCCTCCTCCAAGAGTACAGTATGATTCACATCACAACAAAAGCTGCTCAAGAATGTTGGTTTCACTCTTAGTCCTTCGAAGTTTGCTGTAGTGAGGTGTTTATTGGCTTACCAACGCAGAGCATGAGTCTGTGAAAGTAAGACACATTTTATAGGGATGGTCAGACAGTAGGGAGGGAGACCGTATGTAAATACAAGAGTGAACAGTGGTTCATTTGCATATGGTTGCTAATCAGTAACAGAGGGTAATACACAACGAACAAAAGAAGGTGGAGTCTAGATGTCTGGCAAACAGTTGCAAATAGCAAAAGTGTGTCAAATAACAAAAGATAAAAGAATTGTGGGAAATAGAATGAAGGAGTGACACTAGAAGATACACACGTGGACAAAATTGTTGGTACCCCTCAGTTAAAGAAGGAAAAACCCACAATTCTCACTGAAATCACTTGAAACTCACAAAAGTAACAATAAATAAAAATTTATTGAAAATTAAATAATCAAAATCAGCCATCACTTTTGAATTGTTGATTAACATAATTATTTAAAAAAACAAACTAATGAAATAGGGCTGGACAAAAATGATGGTACCCATAACTTAATATTTTGTTGCACAACCTTTTGAGGCAATCACTGCAATTAAACGATTTCTGTATTTGTCAATGAGCGTTCTGCAGCTGTCAACAGGTATTTTGGCCCACTCCTCATGAGCAAACAGCTCCAGTTGTCTCAGGTTTGATGGGTGTCTTCTCCAAATGGCATGTTTCAGCTCCTTCCACATATGTTCAATGGGATTCAGATCTGGGCTCATAGAAGGCCACTTTAGAATAGTCCAACGCTTTTCTCTCAGCCATTCTTGGGTGTTTTTGGCTGTGTGTTTTGGATCGTTGTCCTGTTGGAAGACCCATGACCTGCGACTGAGACCAAGCTTTGACACTCGGCAGCACATTTCTCTCCAGAATGCCTTGATAGTCTTCAGATTTCATCGTACCTTGCACACTTTCAAGACACCCTGTGCCAGATGCAGCAAAGCAGCCCCAAAACATTACTGAGCCTCCTCCATGTTTCACCGTAGGGACAGTGTTCTTTTCTTCGTATGCTTGGTTTTTGAGTCTATGAACATAGAGTTGACGTGCCTTACCAAAAAGCTCCAGTTTGGTCTCATCTGTCCAAAGTACATTCTCCCAGAAGCTTTGTGGCTTGTCAACATGCATTTTTGCAAATTCCAGTCTCGCTTTTTTATGAGTTTTTTTCAGCAGTGGTGTCCTCCTTGGTCGTCTCCCATGAAGTCCACTTTGGCTCAAACAACGACGAATGGTGCGATCTGACACTGATGTACCTTGGCCTTGGAGTTCACCTTTTAATTTCTTTGGAGGTTGCTCTGGGCTCTTTGGATACAATTCCAACGATCCATCTCTTCAATTTGTCATCAATTTTCCTCTTGCGGCCACGTCCAGGGAGGTTGGCTACTGTCCCGTGGGTCTTGAACTTCTGAATAATATGAGCCACTGTTGTCACAGGAACTTCAAGCTGTTTAGAGATGGTCTTATAGCCTTTACCTTTAAGATGTTTGTCTATAATTTTTTTTCGGATGTCCTGGGACAATTCTCTCCTTCGCTTTCTGTTGTCCATGTTCAGTGTGGTACACACCTTTTCACCAAACAGCAGGGTGACTACTTGTCTCCCTTTAAATAGGCAGACTGACTGATTATGAGTTTGGAAACACCTGTGATGTCAATTAAATGACACACCTGAGTTAATCATGTCACTCTGGTCAAATAGTTTTCAATCTTTTATAGAGGTACCATCATTTTTGTCCAGGCCTGTTTCATTAGTTTGTTTTTTTAAATGATTATGTTAATCAACAATTCAAAAGTGATGGCTGTTTTTGATTATTTAATTTTTAATAAATTTTATTTATTGTTGCTTTTGTGAGTTTCAAGTGATTTCAGTGAGAATTGTGGGTTTTTCCTTCTTTAACTGAGGGGTACCAACAATTTTGTCCACGTGTGTATCTCTAGCAAAAGGTGTGCTATTTTCTTCATCCGGAACAACTAGAGGAGCACAACCAAGAGCTCTAAGTTTTGACCTGACCTCCAGGTTTCACAGACACCAATGTGATCAAACATCTGTAGGACGCTCAGAAACAAATCTGACCCATGGAGGCCTTAAAGACTCTGCTGCTAGCATTACATCATAAGTATCCAATCACATTCATGTGTATCGGTCATCATTCGGACTTAATTTGCGTCGTACTTTTCCTTCAAATTGATCATAACACAAATTGTTTTATAGAAGAGAAGTAATGAAAAATAATAAAACCAATACCTGGTTGTGGAAACGGTTGAAAATGCAGTCTTAGTCATGTTTCAAATGTGAAGCTCAAAACTGAGATTTTAGTCAGAGACTTGAATCGACATACTCTAGAAAATGGATAGTAGCCAATATAAATCAACATGCAAATATAGATAAATGGATTTCAATCATGAATGTCACAAACTATACAATAAAACACTCCTTATTTGTTTAATAAAGTGGGTGTCCTCGGGTCAAGAAGATGGTAGAATAAAGCAAGACTCAAGGAGCATGTAATGTGCCTAACAGTTATAAATATTAAAAGCAATTTACATGAGCAGACTAAGTGGAAATTGACAAATGTTGAATAAAGATTTATTCATGCTGAGAGAGAATCATAAATACAGGAGACCGAGGAAAAAAATGAAGATACAGATTGTATGTGTCTGAACAGGTGGCAGTGATCTGGTGTCTCTACACACCCAAGATGATTCATTTTCAAGCTTGTAGTCTTCACACCTGATTAACGCAGACTTAAGGTAGCTCATCAGACGTTTATCAGCCCAAAAAAGCCAAATAAATTTTCCATTATGTAGTAGTTCTCCAGTGAGACCTGTAAAGCTCACAGCTGATTCAAAATACACACCCAGAAAGGCGTTTACCTGCGTATTACCTTTAAATTGAATGATTTCACTTTAATATCCTCCCCATTATCTTGACAAGATCTGGTCCATCACTCTCTCTGCTTCTTGCTCGCAGTTTTTAATCGACAGCGACTGTGGGGCTCACACTTGCTCAGAGAATATTAAACGTCCCAGCAGGATGAAAATGATGTGCTTTACACATCATTTTCTTTAATACCGGTGACAAATGAAACTGTAACATCAATCACTCTTTCAAATGAAAAATGACAGTGGGACAAGCACATATTAGCATGTCAGTGCAGCCACCAGCTCCTTTGGGAAACCAATGATGGACATGTTATGATTTTATGTCGCTTGTAATTATGTACAGACTTCATTCATTAGAAAATTCATTAGGACATCCTCATCATGGATAGCTTTGTTGAGGGATGTTTCTTAGCAGTCATTGCAGCTCTTATTTAAGTTGTTTCCTTGGTAACGAGGAACAAAAACAGCAAAGGCGTGAACTTGGTGTAGCTTCAATGTATTAAAAATTCATTCCTATTCACACATGGGAGTCAGGAGAGCACACACAATCAGACACAAGCATATGAGCTGGATTCCTAACAAAAAGTGAGTTGCAAACGGAGGATTGATGTCAGATATTGTTTTTTTTTTTCCCCCACAGAACCGCACACCGAAGATTTACCCACAAAGTCTGCCACTGTAATTAATTACTTCTGTGTGTGTTTGCGCATAATACAGGCTCCACAGTGTATACCTGCATGTTGAATAAAAGAGGAGGAGCAGAGGCCGACCTGACAGTGAGCCGACTGGAGGCTGGTGCTGCCAACCTGCCCCTGGCACCAGAATCCAACGGTGAGCGTCCACACATCCATCTACTGTGCTGCGTATCTGCTGCTGTTTATCATTCCATCATTTTTTTGTCATTTTTAACTGTTGTGTTCTGCCTCTTGTTTTATATCTCATTCTGTCGTATCTTACTTTGGATGTATTGTTGTTTTTGCTCGGTTCTATTTATTATTGTTTCTCCCAGTTGATCTGTCAGCTCTGCTTATCTCTTATATTTATCAGTTTATTCTCGTATCGCTTATTCTTCTGTGCACTCGTGCTTTTCCCCTCTGTCAATTCAATGCATCACTGTCAGCATATCTCTGTGAAATCTAACTTTCATTTTCAGTAACGTTGTCTTGCTGGTCGGCTCCATGTGTCTGTTATTGGGTTTACCACTCAGTCATTTTTATTTACTTTTCTGTTTACGTTTTCGTCTGTGAGTTTTTTTTCTTTCTGTCACACTCAACAAACTTACAAGAAAACGATCGAAAACTAAAAGAAATTTGTAGATAAACTGCTGAAATTTTGCACAAAAAGTTTGCTGCACTTGGCAGTGGTAAAAATAATGAGGAGATGATGAGATGCAAAGTCTTTAATATTATGGAAATTATCCAAAAAAAAATCCAGCTTGTCAAAAACAGGTGAAAAATTGCCAAACAATTTGTTATTAACAAAGAAAAAAATGAGAAAGGGAAACAGGAAAATGTTATTTTAAGTATTTATTTTTTGTATTGTCTTCAATTTTGATTTTGCTTCTTCATTATTTGACCACTTCATCAGAAAGCCCAAAAAATAAATAAATAAAAAGAAGGGGTTCTGAGACCAGATGGGCTGAGAGTCATTGCTGCTAATTAAAAATACCACAGGGTACACATGAATCAGAAGAGACACATTAATTAATCAAAACTAATGACTATTGCATAATAGTGTATTACGTGGGAAGCTGCAGTTTAATGCCGTGATGTTTAAAGTTGCTTTTGCACCATTATGTGTTTTCTTGACAAAGTACTGTTGATAATATCAGTATTAAGTTGGTGGAAAGAAAACAGGGCTGAGTTAAGTTTTGCCCTGCCAAAATTTCAAGAATATCTTTCAAACTTGCCAAATATTTAGATGTACTTCCATCATTTTGTCACAAGATGTAGTTACAGTATATAATTGTGTTTCCAGAGTGTCATTCTTGTGCCCTTTCCTCCAGGTGATGCGTACTACCTGGCCATCGGAGGCGGTGTAGCAGAACACAACTGGAACCACATTAGATCAGTTCTTCAAGACCAAGGCTTCCGCTGCCAGCTGACAGACCACTCTGAGGACATGGGAATGATCAGCATTCAGGGACCCAAGAGGTGAGACAGGGAGGAAGTGGAAATTAGAGGGCTAGGATGAATGTTAGCAGTGTTGGGATAAATAACCAGGTGAGAAACGGACAGACAAAGCATGGAACAGGAGTGAGGAAAGGACCTGAAAAGACAACATTTGATCAATTAGAGTCTATCGGATGACGGAGCTGCTCTTGAGACTTAGCCACAAATATGAGAGATGAGTGCAAGGACTGAAAACAGGAGACACAATCAAAGAGGTTCAAGGTTAATTCTGCAGTTTAATGTTGCCATTAACTGTTTCATGATGCTATAAACAAGGCAAAGTCAATTAAAATCTATTTTTTCACCTGGGTGAGCGATGATGATGGTCTGAGCATCTGAACAGGGTCCCACCTTGATGCCTGCTGAGGGAGGAGATTGGGGCAAATCACAATGGAAGGATTATTATATCATTTGGTACGGAAACATGTTGGGATTCCCAAGAAAATGAGGTGGAAGTGACCGAGGATTGAGACACTTTTCTACAACCCGATTCATGATAAGTAACACCAGTTATGAAACATCCGTGACAGAATGAGAGATCACGATAAATATGTCTCAGAGCAGCTCCTCTTTGTGTTATCAGCACTTTATACTTTTGGTTAGAGGTCAATGGATTTCAATATATCTACCGATCTTGCCTAAAAGTCGAAAAGATCCAAAATATCTTCTAGCCCAAAAGAACCATTTAAAAGCATCTGCAGCATCATGGAGAGAATAGCAAGTGGATCAAAGCCCCAGTGTGACTTGCAAATCGACATGCAGTGTGCTATGGCTGAATGGATGCCAAATTTTAAAGCCCTGGTGTTTTCACAGAAAAGGGAAGGGAGAAAAACTGATCCCTGGACTTGGCTGTCAGCATGAATTTAACTTTTTTGCTTTTGTTTTACATTTATGCAAAAAACTGCAGCCTGCTATTCCATGACACAACATCACAGATTTGTTAGTTATATGAGCACACTTCACTTTGCTCTTGTGTGTCTTCACTGAACACAACTTTAGTGTCACAATAATTTTATACAGTCTAAATAAATCAAAATAAAACAACATCTCTTGCTCCTACATCACCTTCCAAGATAATTCCCCGGTAAACACTGCAGCAATGACTTTCAAGGACACAACGTCAACAGCAATAAAGCGGCAGACCTTCGTCTCACTTGAGCAGTGATGCTCAGGGATTAAGCTGTGACAGCACTGACACTTAAATGAGTGGCTAAAACAGGCAGGCAAGTTGGAATGCTTCTTTAATTGTCCTATATTTAAAAAAACATGCTTCCACCCAAAGTTGCAAGAAGTTTAAAAGGTAATTTCTTGGCATTTTTGCCTTTATTTGATAGAGACTGTGCAGATTGACAGGGCATGTAGGGAAAGGGAGCAGCGGAATGACATGTAGTCAAAGGTCCAGGTCTGCTGGGAATCAAACCAGTCTCAGGCATGCATTTCAAGGAACTTAAAGGTTCTTTTTTACCATTTGTTGTCTGTATTTTGACTGCATTCTGAAAAACCCATAAAGATTGGTCATATTAGTCCACTGACAAATGGGAAAAAAACACCAGAAAATTTTGAATTTTTGCTTGCTTGCTCTAGTCCAGTTCAGGCTGATTGACTCACAAAAGATTTTCATGTATGTCTCGTCATTGCTCGCTTTCTATTCCTGCTGGAGGTTGTCCTTTGTCATTAGATGATGAATGTTGAAGCACAGAGAAAAAACTGTTCATGGTGCCTGAGATAAAATCCTGCAAGTACTCAGCTAATCAGGAATTTTCAGAGCTGCAAGCCCAAACCTCAGATTTCCTACAATTTAAAAAAGAAATTGTACTGCCTCCCAAGCCGGGACATTCTGAGGGGTAGAATAACTTCCCTGGAAGTTATATTTGACCGTGGTATCTGCAGTGGAAATGCACCGAACCCCTGGGGAAAGCTCCTGTGGCGTAACAGGCCGAGTTCTCTTCAAGCCCTGAGAAAAGCTCCTGTTCTTCTGTTTTCTTGTTTGGATGCTGCTCCAAGCTACGAATGCCTCTGGGTAAAACTGTGGGACTGCAGTTGAATGGGAAGTTGTGTCAGACGAAGTTTGATCCTACGTGTTTCGAGATGCTAATTAAAATCCGATATTTCTCTAGGGAGATGTTTGCAATTCACTTTACCTGACCTGTAAATACCACCCACTCCTCCGTCAGAACCATTGATTTATTTCCTCATCTTCAGGTGTGTATTCATGTATTGTCCAGATAAAGCTGGGGCTGCACATTTGGACATGGGAGGTAGTCCAGGCTTGTCACTTTTTTCTTGCTTCCTACTGGTTTCTCTTTGTTCTTCACTCAAAGAGCAAGCCAGGCCACCTTTACCTCTGCCCCATCTCATTCCCTGCACTCCTCATCTATCTCTTCCTCCCCTCTCACCTCCTCTCTGGCTCTCTCCCCCGCTGCCTCACCCCATTCTGCCTTTGTTCTTTCCCTCTTGCCAGCAGCAGGGTTACTCCACTCTGTTCTCTGTGTGGGCTTTGTCGATTTCTCCTCCTTGAGGCTTTTCTCAACTCCTGCTCTGCTCGGTTTCTTTTCTCTTGGTCTGTAGCTGGTATTCACCTTTCCTCACCCTCCCGTCCCCCCTCGCCTCCCTCTCGGCTCAATTGCCTGTTCCCAGTGCCCTCTTTCAGACTTTTCTGTCCCACTTGCTTTTTTATTACTTACGTCAAGCTAGAGTCTGTTGCGTCACCACCACCAGCAGCCCCTTGTGTGTGTGTTTCATTAGGGATGCGCACACGTACACAATAGGATGCTGATTATGTATCTCATTGAGTTTTCCCTAGCCTCCAAAATGCACTCAGCTTGTGTTTGTGTGTGTGGATATTATAGTGAAGATTGGCGTCTGTGTTGCCTCTCACAGTGCAGTGCCGTAATGATTTTTTAGCTCCTCCTCATTGTTTCTGCCTCCTGTGAGGAATCGCAGAAAAATCACTCCTCCAGTGTTTTGGTTTTGTTTTCCTATGAAACAAATTGATCCCTTTAAAGCTCGAGGGGTGAGAAAATTACAGCGTTTATGGAAATGCGGTTAACTCTGTTTTCCCTCCCTGAGACGTCTCATTCATATTCTCCGGAGAGGGGAGTCTTTAAACTTGCAGCGTTTCTCTCACACAGCTTGGCAGCTTGTTCCAAGGGGTGAAACTGGTGCTCAACCACTTGCTTTGTAATTATGAACCTTATGTATAATAGATGAAATTACGCGATATCCTTGAAGAGAGTCGTGTGTGTGTGTGTGTGTGTGTGTGTGTGTGTGTGTGTGTGTGTGTGTGTGTGTGTGTGTGTGTGTGTGTGTGTGTGTGTGTGTGTGTGTGTGTGTGTGTGTGTGTGTGTGTGTGTGTGTGTGTGTGTGTGTGTGTGTGTGTGTTGTACATGCATCCTTGGATCCACAGCTGAGAGCCACAGTGAAGTGGCAAGTCAGAGAAACAAATTGGTGGTTGTAAGGCCCCCCCTCTCCCACCCAATGCACACACATACACACCAAACGGAGCTGTTTGCTGAGTATGTGTAACTAATTGGCCTTTGCTCTCGGCCACTTGAGTCCACTGTACGAAGGGAGGACAGAGATTGGAGGACAGCCTGAAGAAAGCATCGGCCTGTGGAACAACACCAGCTCACACACGCAGACCTGCTCACATGCATATTTATAGTTCATTTATACAGCACCTTCAAAAACAAAGATACAAAGTGTTTTTTAGTAAAAATACATAAAACAGTAGCAGTAAGAACCAGAATTTAAAATCTCTCTCTGGTCATTTTTTAACCCTCTGAACTTTAAGCTGTTAGTGCGTTTTTCTCCTGTTACATTTTTCCCAGGGCTGTCAAAATTAACATATTGATGCGGATTAATCTATTATCATGATTAATCTGATTTTAAAAATTGTACGCAATTAACCCAACTGCAGCGCAGAATGGCTCAAAATCCCTGGCACCGCATTTCGGACAGTTTGTCCAAGTAGACATGTCCACAAGGTAGAAAGTTTGAGTTTCATTGGAAGGCATCTTTAGGATATAAACAAGATAAAATAATCATTCCCTCCAGGATTTCGCAGGCTTTTTTCGAGATTGTTGTTTGATGTTTTAAGCGTATTTGTTGCAGTGAAATTGCGGGAGACAGTGACAGTTGCTGTAAAGTTGCATTTTTTTTCACCTTTTTGAACATCCATCCATCCATTCTCTATACACCGCTTTATCCTCACTAGGGTCGCGGGGGGTGCTGGAGCCTATCCCAGCTGAATCGGGCGAAGGCGGGGGACACCTTGGACAGGTCGCCAGTCTGTCGCAGGGCTACATATACAGACGAACAAACACACTCACATTCGCATTCACACTTACGGGAAATTTAGAGTGATCAATTAACCTCAGCATGTTTTTGGACTGTGGGAGGAAGCCGGAGTGCCCGGAGAAAACCCACGCACGCACAGGGAGAACATGCAAACTCCATGCAGAAAGATCCCAGGCCCACCCCGGGATTTGAACTGGGGATCTTCTTGCTGCAAGGCGAAAGTGCTAACCACTACTGCACTGTGCAGCCCCCCTTTTTGAACATGTTTCAACATTTTAATTGACGATATTTATTCCTAAGCTAATTCTTTAACACACTTCAACCCATTTCCACAAGCTGGCACACCACGGTGGGAAATTAGCAGCAGCCAGATACTGGTTTAACATGAAGCGGTTGGTAGATTTAAACAAAATTATCATTTACTATTGAATGAATCATATTCATATATCAGGGGCTTAAAAAGTTATTTTCACATCCTGACACACACATGTTCACAACCACTCTGACGGCTTGTCACGTCAATTAATGAATCTTTCCTTCAGAGCTCCAGCAGGCCTGGTTGCAACAGCTTCCATCACGGCAATGTGTCTGGTCTGTGGTCCACTTATTTCAGCCATTCTCCTAATATGTTTTGTGGTAGAAAAGTGTTTGTCAACTGATGATTTTCAGTTGTATTCCGCCACAATATTGCACGAGTGCAAAGCAGTTTACCTCCGCTTTGGTGAAGAACATCAGGGAATTGTTTTGCACGGTCTTTAGCAGTAATTTTTGTTGGTAAATGACAGACATTAGAATCGGGCATGTCTGCATCTTCAAACCATAAACAAGGAAGGTAATTCGGTGACGTACATTCATTATGTTTGCATTGAGGTCTGCTATAATTGATGGAACTCACGGGACGCTGACCAAAATTGCAGAAAAGTTTCGGTGATTGGACAAAATTGCGAGGTTGCGCAAAATTAGCCGAGATTGGTTGAATTTGTGTTAATTGATGCAAACACAACATCGCAAATTTCTGGAGGGCCTGAATAACTTAAATAAATGTGATTGACATTTCTTAATAGAGTTATGATTAGATTTTTAAGAAGAGATGTAAAAGTTGATACGGTGGCTGAGAATTTCACAGCTTAGATCCTGGTTAGCAAAGGTCATCTTACTTTTGGCGACAATTTCAAAATTAGAAACCTTAATAAGACCCTGTCACAAGATCTCAAACAACGATCATGCTCTGAGGGAGTTAGCAGACCGTGGATACAGGCAGAAACCAGACCATTCAAGGCTTTAAAAGCAACAGATATAACCTTTAAATCAATTCCAAAACTCACTGGTAGCCAGTGAAAGGCAGCCAGCCCTGACGTAGTGTGGTCACTTCTCTTAAAAGCCTGGCAGCAGAGTTTCGTATCATCTGCAGTCTTTGAATGTTTGGTCTGCTGGTAACGGAGCAAAGTGCCTTGCAATAGTGGAAGAGATAAAAGCATGGATGACCTTTTGTAAGTCTGCCGAAGAAAGTAATGATTTGATCTTGTTTAGCTGTCTCAGTTGGGCAAAGCAGAGCTGCAATACATCATTCAGCTGGGAATCAAAGGACAGGTCAGAGTTAAAAATAACACCGAGGGAATATATGCATGAAATCACATATATGACCATCCCTGCATGGATACGTTTCTGCTTTTAACTATGACTACATTGATTTGCTTTTTAGAAAAAAAAGCACACCCACACAGATGAACAAACATGGATGCGCTAACGTCATCCGAACTGTTCCCCAGATATTTCAACCCTGGCTTCCTGCCACACCGTTGCAAAAATATCTGCTAGAAAAGGCCCCACACGTTGTATTCTCTACCTGCCCACTCACATATAATACAAGTGTACAAGTAGCAGAGCAAGCTAAACTTAGTCCTTTTTTTTTTCTGTTGACTCATCTTTACGTAATATTGATTTTAGTGTGTGAGTGTATGTTTGTGGGAGAAGCAAAGCTGGAACATTAGCTGATTTTCCAGTGTTGCTTGTGTTGGGAAGAACATACACAAAATATAAAAACCCAAAGAGATTAATTATTTTTTCTCCACACCAGTTGCACACTTGAAAATACAAAATATATTCACTGGCAGCCACAGTTTTTTTTTTGTTTTTTTTTACTTTTCTGTGTTTTCTCTGTTGTGATGTCCGTGTTTTCTGTCTGTTTGCAGCCGAGAGGTTTTACAAGAGGTTTTGGACACGGACCTGAGTAATGAAGCTTTCCCCTTCTCTAGCCACAAAGTTGTCAACGCAGCAGGACATCAGGTGACAACACACGCACACAAACACACACACACCAGTGGTTCAAGTCACTTCTACAGTAATTGGATGTGGTACATTTGTCAGCCTCAGCATAACCCTGTCGCCGCTAGTTAAATAAAAATTGCAGTTAATTAAAAATAATTCTATGCAAATCGCATGCTGTTGAGTGAAACTGGTTTATTATTTCAAAGGTTCAGTCATCAGAGATTGTAGAGTGTGTGTTTGTGTGTTTGTGTGTGTGGGGACAGATGGCATGTCTCAAGGCGTCCTTGTGACTTACTTACATGTCAAGGCTGTCCAAATTATTTTTTTTTCTGCCTGTTTTCCACCTTCTACCTCTTTCTTCTTCTGCCTCTGACTGAAAACAAAGCAAGGTCTCCAGCGCTGTTGTTTACACACTCTGGGGAGGCTGTACATTTCTACCTAGCCGTATTTTTCATTCAGTTTTCAGTTTTCCTGCCTCTCGTGTTGACCTCAGCAGTGTTTCTGGCTTCAGATAAAAAAAAGAGCATGTTGTACCGGCACATGCAGCGACACATATGTCCACACACACTCGCTCTGTCTTAGCCGCTCTTGCATGAATTATGCAACGCTCTGGTGATTGCAGTCAGCATCATCTTACAGCTCTGCAGGAGTGTTTGTGCATGTGCGCGGATGTGTTGCTTGTGCTGTGTTCCAGCTGGTTGCTGGCCTTGTCTGGGTGACATTTTAATGGCTGCACTGCTGTGAGAGCAGAGCTTTCTCTGCCCCTCTGCTCCCCTCAAAGCTCATTAGACTCTCTCTCGCTTTCTCTTTTCCTAACTTGTCATTTGAAGCGAGCGTGCTGGCGTGCGTTAGGTCAAATGAATTCACGTTTATGTGCATTCTTACACATGTGTTTGTGTTTGGACGTTGCCCGGTAAATGTATGAGCGACCTTGTGTCATGCACGTATTTAAGTTTGTCGTCGGCGTATCTGCTGTGTGCTTTCAATAAGTGCAGGACTACATGTACTATCCTCCCCAGAGCTCCTTAGCATACATATGGGGCCCAGGGTGAGCCCTCGCTGCTCACTGGCCAGATGGCCTGGCTGTCACTGCACTCACTGGGGAAACTGAAAGTTTTCACTCCTTTCTTTCACTCCCTTCCATATTTTCTTCCTCCCTTGCTTTCCTTTTCCTCCTCTCTTTAGCATCTCCTCTCACGTTCCATTTGGTTGCATTCTAACCACTTTACAGGACTTCTTGGCATTTTTCAGCCTGGGTGTAATTCTTGTTTGGCTTCTATTGTGGGTTCTCTATAATACTGTAATTGTATTAGCGAGTGATGGATGCTGGATTTTTGAAGCCAACAAATGCATCAATATTCAAGGGTCTAAAAGAAAATGCAATAACAACACACTGCATCAGTCTTTAGGAATTATTTTTGACCAAAAACATGACATGGACAAATATTCTTGACACAGATCCCAGATTTTGTCTCTGTGATGTTCAAACTCTAAATTACATCAAGCCTCCTGTACTTTGGTGTTTTCATAACAAGGTTCTTGTTACTTATTGGCTGCTGTGAGAACAGTTTACCTGAAATAAGCTGATACTAGCAAATTAATGGGTTCAACTCTCGTGAGTATTAACCAGGTCTGCAGACTGATTTTTACATTGGGTGCAGTGGTGCACTTAACCCTTTCATTTAATTAGTATCACTTTTTTTTGTCAGTTCCCTTACAGTTTGATAATTTATTCACACATTGTATAAATAATTAAAAATGAATGTGCAGATAACTGTTTCAATGTGTTCTTTTACATAAGAATGAACTTGTGCATGCAAAGACTCATGCAGTTTAGAGACATCGAGTGTTTTCTGAAGCTACAATTTACAGATGTTCAACAAATGCATGTATCAGTAGATGCCAGTTAAGTAGCTGAGCACAGAGAAGCCTCTAGTCTCCAATCAGTTACTGCCACACAGCAGCTCAGACAGGTGTGTGATGAAAAGAATTCTAATATCACATTTAACATTACAGAATGACTTATTACAAAAGTACCTCTCAAGGAAGTGTGTTAATTCCAGATCACATGACCTGCTTCACATGATGTCATTTCCTCCTGAAGAAAAGACTGAAAGACTCCAAATCTTTCTGAGTTATTTAATATAAAGTAGTGTATGAGTCAATTGTGGATTTATGGCATGTCAACAGGTTTACTACAATATCTTTATAAATAACTTTCAATTTCAATTTTACTCAATTCTGTATATAATATTTGGAAGAATCTTTGTGTAAAAATGCCATGTGGTGTTTGGTTATAGGCGGCCATGTTGATTTCAGGCCTGAAAACAGCAAAAACGTCAACGATGATATAAAAAGTCCCACAATTTTATATTGGCCCAACTAATATTAACAGCAATCACAATTTTAGCTTCCCACAAGTAAGTGAACATGATCGACTGCAGCACTGTTTTTAAAAAAAAATCAATTCCGAAGGCCTTATCTCACCGTAGAATACGTTATTTTATTATTTTCTGAATAATTCTTGATGTCACTGCTGTCTGTGAACTACAGCCACCCGGCTACTAGAGAAAAAGTTAGTCAGGAGCCCTGTATGCACATTTTATTTCCCAAAGTCCATAGCAAAAAAATGTATGATGGGGTTTAGTGAAAAATCAATAAAAACTGTTAAACTAAGCTGGTTAAGTTAAACTCAGAAAGTAGTACCATAGAAGTAGGCTGAAGTGAAGGACGGACGCCCTGCTGTGATTGATGATTTGAGGTTAGAGACAGTTGATAGACTGTTTGGACTGGAGTTGGTTGAATCAAACATCACCTGATCCAGTCGAACACCAAGCTACAGAAATAGTCATAGCTGCTGCAGCAAACTGCGTAACATAGTAGATCCACTCCCTGCTTTATTATTGCGCAGACACCAGTTACTTTACATTGTGAGGCTGAAACATGCTTTGGCTCGTGTCAGAAATGCAAGAAGGAGGTTCATATCTGCAGCTTTCCAAATTACAAAATGAAATGACAAAGTACACGTTTGAGCAATTTTTGTCATTTGTGGTGATAAAATAGACAGATTCCAGTTGTGGGTATTTTTTCTCCTCCATCTGAGCAGTTCACAGCAGCTAGTGCGATATTAAGGGCATCACTATGTGTTTTTACTTCCAGTCAGAAAGACAGGTTTCTGAGATGTCTGTTAAATTGAGGCTCTTTGGGAAGCTGTGGGAGGTTTGTCCTAGTTGTCACATCCAATGCTGCTGTTCCCAAAATCCCCACAATGGAGCTGGTGAATAAAACGTTACTATGTTCAATATTCAAAGGGACAAAATTATGGAGAATAACACCCAGGTTGAGAAATACTTTTCTTTTTACTTCCATTTACTTTTTGTCCATCATACATCGGTTTTCTTCCACCTCTCTCCCCCGGTGGAGTTTTTCAACTCCTTTCAGGACATGACATTCATTTTCTAAAAGGAGATTACAGTTTCCCTGTTTCCTCATTTTGTGCACCTTATCTTATTCTCACATCTATTCTATTCTGGTTATTTTCTGCTGCTGTCCGGCTCTTATGCTTTCTCTGTTCGGCTGCAGCACATGAAAGCCTCTGTGAGCATTAAAATGCATTCCGTGTAAATTTGGTCCTTGAAGATAAAGTGTGTGTCTGTGTTAGAGGAAACACAGGAGGGAGAAGAATGGCAGCTCGGTCTTCTACATGCGCCTCATCGTTTCTTTGAGCCTCCTCTCTGCCTCCTCCTGTCGTTCAGGTTCGAGCCATGCGTCTGTCTTTCGTTGGAGAGCTGGGATGGGAGCTGCACATTCCCAAAGACTCCTGCCTTCCCGTCTACAACGCCGTCACGGCCGCTGGCGCAAAACACGGCATCATCAACTCCGGCTACAGAGCCATCGACTCGCTCAGCATAGAGAAAGGTAACATTCAGGTGGAGGTTACAAACAGCTGAGCACAACATCCAAATCCAGCTCACTTACAGACTTTCTGAGCAAGCAACCCGACTGTTAGCTCAGTGTGGGTACTTTAATAATACTCTATCAAAAATGTGCCACGAGTAAACATGGTTTTTGCTCATATCTCTGTCTCCATCAGGGTACAGACATTGGCACGCCGACCTGCGCCCCGATGACACACCCCTGGAGGCGGGACTTGCCTTCACCTGCAAACTCAAGAGTTCCATCCCATTCCAGGGTCGCGACAGGCTGGAGAAACAGAAGGAGGAAGGACTGAGGAGGCGCATCGTCTGCTTCACCACCGATGAGTTAGTAGATCATCTCATTTTCCAGTTTGTAGATCATCCTCAACTAGGGATGTTCGACAGTATCGGCCCACTTATATAATCAGCCGAATATTGGCATCAAAATGTAATATCGGTCAATGTTGTCGTTTTTTTGGCTATCATGAAAATCGATAAATTAATGATTAGATTTCCCTGGCATTTACTGGACTCATAGAGGGAGAGTGTGAACTGTTATTTGAGACAATTAAAAAAACAAGGCGTAAGTATGGCATTTTTTCCATCACTTAAATTGAAGTAATTTTCTTATTTTGCACAGACAATGTTTCCATTTGGAAAGCCTTGTTGCATTTGAGAATGGATCCAACGGGGCATCATAACAAAACTAGGCATGATGCGTTAATTCCACACAGGAGATATGCGATGTTACCTCAGATTAGGTAAACAGCCCACATATATCGGTATTGGTTGATATCGGAATCGGAAATTGAGAGTTGGACAACATCGGCATATCGTTATTGGCAAAAAGCCATTATCAGACATGTGTATCCTCAGCTCCTCTCATTGTCCCTCCCAACAGAAATGCGAGGAGAGAGGAGTCATTGGAACAACCATTTAAGAAAATGAGCAATCCTCCCCTCTGAGCTGTTGTTTTAAAGCGATTGTCCGAAAAATATGACGTGTTGCAGCTGCATGACCTGTCGATTGTTTTGTTGTAACCCGCTGCAGAACAGCTCACAGAATAAATTTACTTATAATTCAAATCCCAAAGTGACAGAATGTGATGAGAATGCACGGATTTAACACGTGTAGTGAAGTATAACAGAGTTGGGCACACAAATTGATACCATACTAACAGAGTGATGTATTCTAATAATATCAAGGGATTTATATAATACCTACACATGTAACAGTCCTGCTCCCAACATGGTTTGTATATGCCAGCTGTGTGTTACACCTCTTTCATGTCACAGATGCAGAAATAGGATACAATACACCTGAGTATTCTCAAAGCTCCTCCAGCCAGCCTCCTCCATCCTTAAACCTCTCTCCTGGAGATGCATGAATAGAGATGTCTTCTGTGATGCCACATACCACTTGATTTTCAGGTCGCAGGCAGGAGGACAGAGGAGATGAGGAGGCTGAAATTAATGAAATGAGATGAGCCTCTTCTGTCATAAAAAAATTACAAGATTAAAAGAAATACCTTTTTTAAATTACATTTTCTCGTAGTCGAGCCACGGAGACGTTTTCCACGAGGAGATTCATGAGTCTAATTTTAATAAAAATATTTTAAGCCGCTCAGCTGCGCTACATGTTGTTACTCATATCTGTAAATTACCTTTAAACATTTTAAAGAATGGTCTCAGTGATGCATTACGTGAATGTGCAGAAAATAAATGATGAAAATGCTGATTAAAGAATTTCCAACGTATGTTTCAGTCCTGCATGGGGAAGCACTTTAAATTTCACTTCTTTTACTTTCGTTTTAGTTTTATTACATTAAGGTTTTATTTGCAGAAAAAAGTAAGCCCAAAATTACCGTAACCCTTCGTCGCTTTCATTCAGACTGCAGCCGAGATAGCGACTGCATTCCCCCAATGCCGGTTTGTGCATATTCAGTGCATGCCTAGGAATCTTTTGCAAGCACTGGTTTCTTGTAGGACCGGTCGAAGTGGGACCTAATTATTATACAGTTGTGGAAAAAATTATTAGACCACCCGTGTTTTCTTCAGTTTCTAGTTCATTTCAATGCCTGGTACCACTAAAGGCGCATTACATGAAGAATACAATAAACACGACAAAAAACGCAGCTGATTCCATCATACTTTATGTCCTGTTTGACGTGCTTCAGCTTCACTGTATTCCCAGGCTATATTAAAGGTAATTTCATGTCATAAGCAGCACTGTACATACAAAGACCTAGAGTGGTTTCCTGCTGACATTCAAGCCGTAGCACAACTCAGAAGTTGTCAGCACTCGCATAATGCCTAAAACAAAAGAATTATGTGAAATCATCAAACTCAAAATGGAGAACCACAAGCCCACAAGTGGAACATTATTAACTTTACGTTTATGAAGCCACTTAGAAGTACACTAAAATTCACTACTGCCGAGCTAAAAATAAAGGTTGTTCAGCATTCTGAAGATGCACCTTCACCAGACAACAGCAGTTTGCCATCATGAGAACACGGCTTCCTTCATGTGAATATTAAAGTCGCCGTGTCCTGTGTGGGCCTGCCAGTCTGATTAGAGTCAAAGTGTGTGGCTGCATTCCTCTATGTGAGCGGTGCGTGTGCGCAGACGAGAAGCTTTGGTCCCTGAATGTAGTGTGACATGTTTACGGTCAACAGAAGTCCGTACACGTTGCCGCTGACGTGACCAGGTTTAATTAAATCTACTAACTGCGTTTAAATGATTAAGGAGCGACTCCGACTAAAAGGACACATGCAGCATGTTTGAATGTAGTTAAATATTCTTCCAGAGAATGTGATAAGAAGTGACATGGTTTAAATCACCTCACAAAATGTAACTTGTTTTATTTCCTATATTATTGTTATTATCTTACATTATTGTTGGACATTCAATTTCATGCTTTATTTGCGTCACTGCAGTCTTCAGATGTTTAATTACATCCTGATTCAAACATGTAAGGCTCTCTGTAAAGTAGTTTTGCTCAATGTACATAAGGTTTCATACTTTTCTGTCTTTTTTTTCTCTTCCGTTCTGCCAGAAAAGTTCCGATGTTTGGTCTGGAGGCCATTTTCCGCAACGGAGTTCCTGTAGGTCACCTTCGACGTGCTGACTACGGCTTCTTTATCGACAAAACTATTGCTTACGGATACATCCGCAACCCTGATGGAGGCGTGGTAAAGACTTTAAAAACACACACACACACACCTAAACACTGCATTACCCTTTTTATTGTTGTTTTTATTGTAATTATTGAACACTTTCACAAGTTTTCTTAATTCAAGTTAATATTTTTATCGGCAGAATGAGAGTCTCATTTCTTTATCAGTGTTCCAGAGAAAATGCGTAGAAATGAATGAAAATCCTGAAAACATCATAAAGAACATTCAGATCTCTGTCGTAGTATCGAGAGTATGAGTTACTAAAGCATTTAAACCAAACTGCAAGTAGGTGAAATGATCACTTCAGTGGATTTCAGGACAGAGTAACAGATAAATCAAACACTTCATTTTGCAGTGATCTTGCTGTGTGCAGCTGATGATCCACTTTTGCATATTTCATATTATTTTGCATCTCCTTTCCTAATGCCTCAAATGAGAAATATACACTCGAACAAAGACATTTCATGTTAATGCGAGCTGGTTGCTGCTTCAGTGTCTTTCAGACTTGTCCTCAAACTGTCACTCAGATCCAGCCACTTTCTCTACTTTCAAAATTAAGTTTCATTGACCAGGATACATTTTTTTGGTATCTGTTTCTCTTCTGATAATAACATGGACTCACAAAATCACAAACCAGGCGGTAGAATCATTAGAGGGAGACAAATTGTAAACGTTCTCCCATCTCCTGGCATTTATCAAACATCTAGAAATGTATCAAAGTTATATATTCAGATGTTTTTTCCATGAAAATATTGCCTAATTGTGTTAAAATGAGTCCCTGCCTCTTTCTCTGCTAACCCATCCGTTGCTCACCTGCAGCTCGAGCACACCAGCTCACCTTCAAACACTATGGAGCCACTTTACTCTGCACAAATTCAAGTATTTGAAAACTTGAATGTGTGTAGCATGAAGTAGCTTGAGTAATTCTGAGTCGGAAACCAGTTCCATTCCGCAAGTTGGCAAGATCGGTTCCTTCAGTTAGTTTTTTATTTATAAAACCCTTAAAGTCTGAATCTTATCGTCATCGGTTCTCCACAGTTTCAAGGCCTAATCCTCAGCCATGGTGCTGACTACTTATTTCACTCATGATGTACCTTCTTGCATAAAAAAGAAACTAAAAACATAGGGACATGCTAGTAGTAAAAAATCTGATTTCATTTGAGGAGATCTTTAAATTCTGAAAAACAGAGCGGTCTTTAGTTGTATTTGTGTGCTTGCTGCTGTATTACTGATGTTGTAGGGACATAAATCTGTTTAGACACCTACCTGTAGGGACAAAAAAACAAGTCCACATTATATAAATCAGTAGTTTTAAAGTTAAATAGCTGGTTTAAAGTTAGAGTAAGGTGTATTTTAAGCAACTACTGTGTTTACAGACAACGCCTATGCATAAATACATATATTTAACAGTTTCACACTACATATATATTTATCTACCAGGTACTGCTTGTCCTTGTGTCTTGAGTTTAGAGGGTTTGTCTGAGAGCAGAAGTCAAAGAAAAATATGCACGTCATCTCATGTTTTACAGCTGAGATTACGGATTTTTTTTATCTAGAACTTGACATTATCCCATTGTTTTTGCCTACAGTTCCAATTAATGTACCTCAGTGTGACTTTGTAAACCAATCGTGACAGATTTTTTTTAATGATCTTATTCTATCTCTGCTGTTTTTGGTCCTCTGTGACGGATCAAGGACCTGTGTGAGCTTTTAATGCTAATTTAATTTTTTTTTTTTCTGTTTCTTCTGTGTTAATAGTACAAAAATACAATGAGTCAGTTAGTTAGAGTAACTGTTGGTAATGAACATTTCCTTGTGCTTTGTTTATGATCAGTCCTCGACCAACACAACAAAGCACGCTGACCGTTGGCTTTGTTGAGTGTGGAAACATTAACACAAATGCAGAAACAGAAACACGCAGTGATGTGATTGCAGGTGTTGTGTTCTCTAATACTGAGTGACAGCAGACCAGATCTCTCAGACACGAGCGTCTTCTCTGCTAAACACACCTCCATGTGGAGGGTCGCTCATCCGTCTGACCTCTCTCCCTGTCTGATCTCGCTTTCATTATTTCTGTTTCTCTTTTCTGTCCTTGCTGTGTGTCCCTGTGGCTTTTCAGATTAGATTTACTGCAGTTTTTGCAAATTGCTCCCACTCTGCTTTTTACAGCATGTTTCTTATTTCAGCTCTTTGCTTTGTGGTTTATTTGGAAGTAAATAAGCCAAACCACAAACCAAATTTACCCTAATATGAGTGGATGTGAGCTCCGCGATGCTCTCATCTTTGTCTTTAGATTAGGACAAAGAAAGTGAGGAGAAATGACACCTCAACACCATTCACGTACACACATAAGATAGAACTTTATTGAACCCAAAAGAAAACTTTTGTACCAGATAATGATCAGAAAGAAACAAAATGGCTCAATATAAGAAATGCAGTGCCTAGTAGTACGATGCATTACTGAAATGCAATTAAGTAAACTAACGAAAGAACAGAAAAGTAAGAAAGTATTTCTGTCACTGATTCTGAGGTAATAAATTATATCACACAATGTAAAAATGTATGACACATGGAATAGTTTAAATATGCAGATGGAAAATGTTGTACATGAAATACTGCAAATGATACTGAAATTATGCAAACTATCAACAAAAGTGATATTGCTCTTATGCTACTGCTGTACTATACTAATGCCACTATAATAATCATAATAACTATAATAGTGCTCTGCTAGCTATCCATCCTTTAGCCAATGTGACACACGGTTTTACATGAATGTCTGGGTCAGCTAGTTTCTCCACATCAAATTTTATTCTTATTGGTATGTATTTGCCATCAAGCTCAAGATGAGTCATCGGAAGCATTTTAACATTTTGCAACTTAAGAAGATAACGACCCCCTCTGCTGAAAATCAAGTGTTGCATGACCTGTGAGAGGAGCCGATTTCCTCGTTTGTGGCGACGTCTTGAGCTTCTTGTTCAGTTTTTGGAGTCTCTGCTGGAGAGAGATTTCTGACAAGTAATATATCTGGCATTTACCCAGAGTTTAGTGAACAATCGAAACAGGTGCTGCTTTCAAATTTGTGTGTCTTTAAACTGTGATGGGGGCTGCCTTGATTTCAACCTAGGATGATAAGAAAATAAAAAGTAAACCTGAATTTAACATGTTTTTAGAAGGTGGATATAAATGCCAATGTGAAGTGTGAATTGCGAACCAGTCTACTTGTCTATCTGTTCATTAAAATAAGCAAGGCCATGTCTTACTGTTTTTTTTAAAGGAAGTCCTGAATTGGTTTTAGATATTGAATGAACCAGACACCATTTCAGTCAAGGATTAAGAGGCGTGTGAGAGAAGGATCCCTGTGCTGGTGGATGTTGTAACTGGGCTTTGATCTGAGATTATTGCAGTGTGTGGACTGCTTGTCCATGCAAAATGAGACAAGGGCATCTGTGCTGTTCCTAGCGGGCCTTTTGCTGTTGTAGATGTTTCCAGCTGAAGGCAGGTTTGTCTGAGTTTGAAGTGATGCCGCAACAGCCTCTAACATGGAAGTGGTGAAAAAAACTGATGCTCATGAATCTGTTCTGAGTCTGGGGGATGAAAGGAATGTCCCATAACGTGAATCATGAAAGTTTTTGCATGTTGAAGGTTAGAGTAAGATTAGATTTAGGCGAATAGTGTTTACGGTTGTGTCCTAGTGATGGAAACGCGACTGTGTGTGGGTGTGAATGAAAGCGAGACAGAGTGACAGATCAGTGGGAGAGCTGCAGGGGAGGGGAAAAGGGAGTCAGTCGGTGAAAATTAGCTCTGAGTGTTTTAGAACTCGGTGTTTTAGAACTCCTGTGCTGTTCTTCTTCTGTCAGACGTGAATGCTGTGAAATCGTCCGTTCTGGAAGAGCTCTTCCCAGTTGAGAACATTATTTTTACAAAGACTGTGGATTAATCGGTCATCTCATTTTCCCTCTCGGTATTAATCTCTATTGTCTCGCCAAATTTGAATTCCTTTCTCCTGCTCCCTCTTTTTTTGTCTTGCTTATCTTTGTCTCTCACATTTTTTTAAATATTTTATTTTTATTATTATTATTTATTTCTGCTCACTATTGGGAGTGGGAATCTTTTTGCAAGTTCAGTTACAATTCAGGGGCTACGATTCGATTACAAAACAATAATTGATGCCTCTTTAATTTATGTATGTTGATGCATTTTTTTCATACATTTCTTTTTGTCTTCCTGATTAAGCATTCATCACTTGCAATTTTTTAAAAGCAGTGCATTTGTAATATAAAACAAGAGTTGAATTCAGTTCCATTATATTTTACTAAACTAATGGAAATGCTTGCAAACTGGAAAGTTACAAAACTTGTCCAATACAATAATCAATATAACTACTGGCATTACTAAAATAAATGGCAGTATTTTGTAGAAAAAAAGCATTCTGTTCTGGCTGTTCGACATAAAATAACACACAAAAACACTGCAATTAATTACAAACGTGTACTTCAGTACCGGTAGCTCAAAAAATGTTTTACTGCTTATTAAATTTTGTAAACATGAGAAGGTTTCCCGACACAGCTTACATTTAACATTTAATGTGGCTCTTGTCCAGTTCGCTTCCGTCGTCGGCGCTGTAGAAGCCGAAGTGTTTCCACACGTCTGCTTTTAAATTAGAAGGAGCTTTTCAGATCTCACAGCGAGGTGGGTGGTGGTCAGCCATGTTTGTTCTTAGTTCCCCATTATTTAGAACCTTTTGTATTACTCTAACAGATTTAAATAATCAAAATTTGGACGTTTGTCGATTCAGAATCATCCACTTTCCGAATCGTGATGCATCTAAGAATCGGAAATTTCCCCCACCCCTACTCACCCTCTCTTTTCCTCCTTTTCTTCATCAGGTCAGCGCCGACTTCATAAAGAGCGGCGAGTTTACCCTGGAAAGGATGGGAGTGGTATACAAGGCCAAGGCCCATCTCAAATCCCCGTTTGACCCTGAGAATAAACGCGTCAAGGGCATCTACGCTTGAGAGGGACCACACGTGTAAAAACTGAATAAAACACGCTGGCTTGAAAAAAACATGTAAGTTGAGGAGATTTGCTGTGTTTTTTTACATGCGGGTGCAGTTGTTTTTAGTCTTTACATCTCTCAAATACAAGCAAATGTTTATCATTTTATACTCTATGTGTCATTTGGTGCGACTGAAATGATGAAACCTTGATTGCCATTTAAAATGTAGTTTGTCATAGATGGTGTAAAATCTGCTTCAGAGTGGTTAGAATCTGGTTTGAATGAGTGCCAGTGTTGTTTAGTGAAAGATCCTATGTAAGTAGTGTCACTATTGTACTAATTTAAGATGTAAACCAGTCCTGTTCTCTCTAAGAATCACAGCATTTGTGTTTTTGGTTAAAATGAAAAAGGTTGTGGTCAAATAGTCTAAACTCTGTCCTCGACCTTGTTGGAAAAACATCATGAGGTCAAGGAAAAATGTGAATCAAGAAGAACGTAAGAGCGGTGCTAAGAGATAGGGATTGACTGATATGGGTTGATTTCTATTGGGATTTTTTTTGTAAAAGCCAATACCAATGCCAAAAACAATATTTGGAACCGATATACATTAAATGTAATGTTTTAACAGCATGTGATAACAAGACTTCTTCATTAATAAGGGTGGCTATGACTGAAAATGTAAGATAGAAACAGAAGTGGTGAAATTAGGATGCTGTTTATGTGGGATCGACTGAGATTGATCATTGATCTTCTATATTTTCTTAATCTTTAACTGTTCTGTCACTTTTATTGCCCACCATATCTTACAGAATTATCAATTGTTTGCCAGACACCTTTTCAGGTTAATCTGTAGCTGCTTTCTAACTGAGCCACTAGCCGTTAGCTTAGCTTTAGCCGCTGTTAGAGAAGCTAATCTCCTGATTTTTGGCAACAGATTGTTTTTTGAGATACATTTCTGAGACCAAAGAGTGATGACAGACAGAGAGAGGAGGCTGCATTAGACCTGAAGTAGCGTATTTAATTTATCAATAATCAGTCAAAAAAAAATACTGGACCTGATAATTTTACCATTGCCAAATATCGGCCATGATAATCAATCAGGCTGATAATCGGTCTATCCCTGTTATGACAATCCAAATGCAGGAATAGATCTTGACTTGATAGATCTTGATGACACAGCATCATCTCCTCTCCTTTCATAAAGGATGTGCCAGTGGATCGTGTGCTAAAGTAGATAAGAAATTAAATATTTAAGTATTTATCAGGGGTCCAACTCGGAAACTCTAACTTCCAGCTCATTATAGATTTAGGAACCTTCTCAACCAAAAGGAAAAAAAGACTATTTGACCACAACCCAACTTTGCTTTCACCTTTCCTGGAATGATCATTAAGACTCAAATAACTGTTTATATTCAATTTGATACCAGTTTTAGCAGAAATAACAAAACTGAACAACCACCTAGAGTCAAATCTAGCTAAGTCTTAATGGATTTTTAATGCCTTCCTACTAATTACCTGGGCAAAGTCTTAATCTTCCCAGCAGCTGGAATAGCTATGAACTCTTTGGACAGTATTCATTCAAAAATGATTGTAGATGTGGGTCATGTTGAGTTTGTAATCAAACGGCTAAAAAAAAGTGGTTCTAAATGCATGTGTGTTTACTCAAAGTAAATACCATAAATTCTCAATTAGTGGCCAGGTCCTTTGTGTACTGTAGCTGAAGAGAAAACTAGAAACTCCCTAATATTAGAGTCAAGCTATTAATTCTAATTTTGTCCTCACAGTGCCCCACAGTATATTACATAATATTGTGGCGCTGCGTGTTTCATCTCTAATTTATCCTACGAGGCCACAGAGGCTCCGTATTAGGAAGTGAAAGTATTCTCAAACTGCTCAGCCGCCCTGCAGGCAGCTGGAGTCAGACTACACTGACTGATGTTTGTGCTGATAAAATGACTTTTACTTGCTTGTATGCAATCTAAATCGGAGGCAGACAGCTTGAGCGTTTATTAGATGGAAAAGGGGAGGGGAAAAAACACCCCGAGGTGCAGAGTACCGGGGGACAAAACATTTCCTGAAGAAGAAAAGACAGAAGAAGACAACAGTTATCAGACCGAAGCTGTTCTGGATGGAACCTCTTTTGTTTCCCATCCGTCCCCGTGCTCTCCGGGGCTAATCTGCCGTCGCTGCTGTTTGCAAACTCACTCATTTTAGTTTATTTATTTAGCAGATGCATTGTTTTTTCATGAGGCTATCCATCAATTCAAGCATCGCTAAAAGCTTAGCGTTTTATCGTACCGTGGTGCTACATCAGAATCAGCATTTTGTGTATTTGCCTCAGCAGTTGAAGGAGCGTAATTGCGTCTCATTTTTACCTGGATTACTTTAATTGTGAAGCAGCAGCAGGAGGCAGTGAGCAACAGAGCATTAGGAGCTGCTGCAGCCACATTAATTATTAGCTTCAGTTGAAAATATCAGTAGAGAAAGGACGGTATTAGTAGAAATCATGTAATTAATATTGTGAGAAAATTGAAAATGTAGCTTAAGCTGAATCTGCTGACTTTGTACATCGTTAGGACAGGCCCTTACTTGAGAATTGTTGGAGACTTTTAGTGCCTTTAAAAAATCTGTGTGTTCTGTGACATCCCATGTTTGTTTGAATAAAAAAATCTTAAGCCGCAAAAACAAGAGAAATCGCCAGTTTAGCACCTTTGACTTCCGTCTTTAATGCAGGTGCTGGGATGTACGGGAATAATTTTCTTAGTTTGTCACTTTTTATAGAATTATCAAAAAATGATGCTTTCCATCTTTGTTTAACTTACACTACTACGCTTAAGACTGAACAAACACCAAAGTTGGTCTGGCACGCTGTGAACAGCAGTGGGAAAGAAAAACAAGTGTGTCTAAGTAAAAGCAGCATTTGTATGTATGACTCCTGCTTCCCTCTCGGATGTTTGCTGCTGCACGTTCAGCACAAAATGTTTACTAATGTGGAATGATTCATTGATTCTGCCCAGAAGGCCATTAATCATTGAAATGGTTGTTCTCAGGAGTAGCTTAGGTTAATAACAAGATTTATATGGAAAATGTGAAACACATTGATAAAACACTACTTCTACAATGTGCCCAGAGGTTTTTTTTCCCTCTGGTGTGATTTATATAATTTCAGTTCCTTCCATAGTGTGACATGAATATTGCTCGCCAACGATTCTTAAGCACAAAAACATTGAAAAAATTGCTGATTGTTTGGATTATGCATTTATTGTTGTTGCTTTAGGAGAAAATCTGAAGGCTGTGATGATCAAAGAGTAAGGATTAATCCAGACTCATTTATTCTGTGCAAAGGAATTTGTGTATTAATAAATTTCTCTTTACCCTTAAACATTTTTGTGATATTTCTTATTCAGCAGCTATGCAAGGTAGCAGAGGGACATGTAGCAAAGGACAGAGTGAAAGTTACTGTTATAAAATGAATAAAAAAATCATGTATTTTCCCTTCTTTTTTGCCTTTGAATACCACTAGAGTCATTAGTTATGTATTGTTTATTCCAGAAAGAAATTATTTAACAAATTGCAAACTGTTTCATGTTGTAATGATGGTTTTAAATCAACAGAAACATGGGGAGAAAAATGATAGAAACTAGTAGGTATGCAGAAGCTAATGGCTAAGAGAATTTATTAGTTGCACATATTTTTGTTTAATGCTAGCCAGTCCTACATCCTACTTTCAGAAATAGTGTCCATCTCCATTCATTTGAAACATAAACAAGTGTCACTGTTATGTGTGCACTATGTATCTATCTAACAAGACCACGGACAGCAGCTGTGTATATAAGCATATATTTACAGCATCTAACTAGAGGTAAAAATTCAGGAGCTTCTCTAACTTTCCACGTGTAGCTTCTCTCTCTTCAGCCTCAAACATCCCTCGAGGTTCCTGCTCACTCTGGGGCTGTGGAAGGTCAGCTGGTGGGAAGAGGAGCTCCTTCACAGGGGTAGCGAGGTTTCTCGAGGATGGAGGTCACCACTGGTAGCGGCTGTTTCTCCCAGTCTCCCTGCAGACAGAAATATGATGTCTGTGACAGCTGCTATACTGTCTGGTCTTACCGTTTTCAAATTACGGCCAAATGGGTAACTGGCCTTGATATGTAGACAGAAGGTTTTATTGAAGTAATTGCATGTTTGTCCCTGAGCGGTGGGTCACATGCACTGCACAAAAATACCCTCAAGGACGCTTCTTTGAGTGTTGCACATGCGGCTATAAAACTGTTAAAACGGCCCTATGGTGTAGCAGGCTGTGTCTTTAAAATACGTGGGTATTAATATACCAAAAACTCTAACAAAAATGTTTGAATTAAATTATACTTCACTGAAGAAAAAGATAAATTTAACTCCTTGTTTCAATTTGTATTCACGGATTGAGTTTATCAAAATGAATGTCTTACCAAGACGATTACACTTGTTTCAGACTCTACCAATACAAACTGATCAAATTCAATTCAATGAATGAAAGCAGATGACACTGAGAAATATGTGGGAGGGGAAAACGCTGAGAGCCTGCTGTAAGACGTTGCAATTGTCTAAAGAGAAGGGAGGATGGGGCTGCCATCTCTAAGGGATTACTTTCGGGCAGCACAGATGAAGGCATTGATAAATTGGTGTGACATGTCCTATAATGCCCAATGGAAAAGTATAGAGGAGAAAATCTTTCTTTTCCCAATACAAGCTAATCTGGCTAATGCAAATATTCAAAAATATATTGACACAACTGATAAACCTTGGGTTCAAATGAATGTGGTTAAAGAATATAATCTTGTAATGTTAAAATGGAATGCTTAAGATTCTGATTTCCTACCAAACAAATTAGACTCATGATTCAAATTTTGGACCTCTAAAGGGATAACAACTTTAACAGACCATCATAGTGTGTTTTCTGGCATGGAGTCATAAAGTATCTTATCAAGGTTTTCCATCCATATTCTTTCCATCTCATAGTTTAAGCATTTCCACTGGAGTTTCCATTTCCAGTCCATTCCTCCTCTGACATAGTCATCCCTCCTTCTTTCTCCCACATTGTCTTCACGTGTTCAGGGGAATGACACTTAGGATTCGTCCGACATTTATCCAAAATTGAAATTGGCTTCTTATTAGTTTTCCCATCCTATAAATTTCTAAACAATTTCAGTAACTCCATGTTGCGCTCTGACACTGCATCTAGATATCGATAGAAGTCTTGTTTTTCCAGCATATTTATGTTTAAGCGTATAGAAGCTGGTAACTTTGCCATCCTTAATCAACTTGCTTAAATTACAGGAAGTCATGGTAATACAGTTTGTCAGCACTATGGATTATTACTGTGAAATCATAAGTGTTAGTACACTTATTTCTTACAGTGATTGTGGTAAATGTGGTGTTGGATAACTTTCAAACTGCACAATGACACCAGAGGCTCTTGCATTTCCCAAAAAGCAGCATTGGTGCAACCATCTGCGAGACTCGGTGTCATCAGTGTGAAATCTTCGTCTGGATCCCTCTCAGGCTGTTTGTGAGCATCAGTGTTGTTTAAGGTCATCATTTTTTGATCCACTTACACACAGATAACAAAAATAAACTTGTTTACTCTGTGCAGTTTGATTTATATCCTGCTAGTGATTTATTACAATGACTTAAGATGTGTTTCCCGTGCTCATGATGTTAGTAAGAGTGCTGATTAGAGGCTCATTCTGTTCATCATTATGTGCTGAAGTGAGTGTTTTTTTATGCTTTGTAAAAGTTCTCTGTGGTAGAGCGGGGCCTGCTGTGAGCCTGCGGCTTTCAACTGTTTGTTTCAGCTTTACACGTCTTTGTTGAGCTTCACATGTTGCCTTTTATCATTTTTTAGTCAATAAAACTCCAATTCTTTGCAGTTACTGCGCTGCTTGTCATTTCTCGCAACGTTTTCAAGTGCCAAAAAGCATCCACTGTTCTTCACACCGAGCGCTGGCCGCTCAAAGACTAAAACTGTGAGAGTCAGAGAACAAGCCGAACCGCTGCATCATTTTGAGTTTTTTTCACTCATGGGTTCGCCAAAAATATCTTGAAAACAGCTCTGCCTTCCAGTGGTGGCACCATTAGTGGAATACGTGCCAGTTTGTGAAAGGCCACCCGCTGCGGTTGATATTAAAGGCCCTGAAAACATATTTTCCTAGACAGCTTCTTACTCAAAGCGATGGGGTCCCGCGTTAACACCATTTTCTGACAAAATGAGCGTTATTCCATTTGACACATTTTCTTTTGTCTTTTATTTTTCTCTTATTAGTGTGGTGACTTGGAAATATGTGATGTCCTGCAGTTAGGATTTAGAAATGTTTAATCAAAACTTGGTGACAGTTGCTTTAATTATGCTTTTTTCCCCCCCGTCTGTCAGTGCGAATCAAAATAAATGGAACCAGAAAAGTCTTACTCTCACAAAATAATACCTCAGATGTGTTCTTTCTTGGAGTTTGACAGTTGGTAATTAGTATTTATGCTATGAAGATAAATGACTGAAAATAAATCATCACTACAGAAAACATATGGGTCAATATATAATTGTGGGTCTTGTAACACTGTTGATGTTTTTGCTGTTTTCAGGCCTAAAATCAACATGGCCGCCAGTAATCAAACACCACATGGCATTTTTACATAAAGATTCTTGTAAATATTCAATTGAGTAAAATTAAAATTGAAAGTTATTTATAAAGATATTGTATTAAACCTGTTGACATGCCATAAATCCACACTTCACTCACACTCTACTTTATATTAAATAACTCAGAAAGCCTTGGAGTCTTCCAGTCTTTTCTTCAGGAGGAAATGACATCATGTGGAGCAGGTCATGTGATCTGGAATTAACACACTTCCTTCAGAGGTGTTTTTGTAATGGGAAACTTCTCGGACACAAATATAATTTGTTATTTTCCATACAAAATTTGATATACTGGCAAAAAATAAATATTTGTCATGATTATTTCAATTTCATAAAGTGAACACAATCAGAACTATTTCTGAATAAGCTCAATTATTGTTGTTTAGCTAATTAGAAGGTGGTTTTTATGAAATTTGTATACTTATTTAGTTGACATTTTAGTGATATTCAGTCATTTTTTTATTAATAAGTGAATGTTTCCATAATACATAATTATGGAATTTGTAAAGACATGATCACAATGAACATAAAAAAACAATAAACAATAATAAAATGTATCCCAGATATGTCCATTGTACTTCTAAAGTCCCTCAGTTATATATTGACCCATATGAAATAAATATCATATAAATATGTATGTAAAGCTCAAGCAGTTTACTTATAGGTTTCTTTAATAAGCTGTACTGATTCTGACCTGGATTCTCCTCTATGTGACCTATTTGTTCTGACCTTTTAAACAACACGTATGTTTCCACGCCTCGATCATGCAGTCTCATACTATCCTATCTGCTCTTCATGTATCCACCCAAACACTGCGGTCTGTTTTCTACAGCTGCATTTCCTTTGCACTTGCACATCAAGGAGAAAGCTGCACTCCTGACAGAAAACCTTGATCAAGACCTCCGCACAGTTTGTAATTGATTTATTCGCTCTCATCCAAACATCTTGCGAGTGTGTCTGTGTTTATATTACAAGTTAACAAGCTGTCTGCTCAGCCGGTCAGACCCTCCTGTCCAGCCCATGTCTGCTTTGGAGCTGCTTTAATTGGTGGCTTGTGAGTCGATTGTAATATGTGAATATGAGCGAGGGGGAGGAGGTGGGGGAGACTTACAGGAAAGAGGCGTGCGCTGGACTGATTGCAGTGCATGGAGATGGGAGCTGTGTTGTAAAGAGAGTCCAGCACATCTCCGCTGAATGCATCCCACTGTAGCTGAGAATACTGCTCCGTCACGCTCACCTCGCCGCACACACACTGGTCATTTCCATGGAACCTGGAGGGGAGGAGAGGGGAGGATGGAGGGAGGAGATTGAAGGAAAGTCGATAAAAGAGAGAGGCAGAACGAGATTGAGAAAGGAGGGAGTGAAATCAGTTAGAAATGGCGTTATTAGAACACAGTTTCACTTTGAAAGAACAAAGGCTGTTTGTGATTAAAAAGAAATAATCACCACTCTGGGATGGAGAAGATGGAGTGAGGAGGGAGGACGAAAAAAAACTGCTTAGTCACATGTGTGGATGCAGAGGAAGATGCTAAATGAGGAAGGAGAGGAGGAAGAAGCTAATGATTCTAGGGAGGGAGAGGTGTTTGGTGCATGCGCCACCTGTTAATGAAGTTAAAGTATTTCTGCAGGTATCTCGGGTCAACGTGGCTCTTGCACAGCTCCAGCTGAGTGCGAGGGTAGTAGTGGATGTAGTTAACACACATTTCCTCCATGATGCCAAAACCTCCCTGAGGAGACGGAGACAGTTATGAGAAGCCAGGAAGGAAGATACAGTAGAAAGAGCAGATTTAAGTGTTAGAGGGAGGCAATCAAAGGATTATGAGGATGAATGAAACATGGAGGGAGGTCAGAGAAGGTTGTTCTGATGCTGCTGACAGCCATCAAGGCGGAAATTGGTCAAATGAAAACAGTAATGCGCTATCATATTCAGAGTTTTCCGGTGGAAAATTCAGTTTTTCTAAACCCTGCATGACATATAGAAAAAAGAGCAAAAATAAATAAAACTAAAAACAAATAAATAATAATATTGTGGATGTATAGAAACGCAAATATTGCAAAAAGAGCAAAGATTAAATAAAAAAGAAAAAAATATATATTAATTTTTTTCTTTATTTTCTCTCTCTCTCTCTCTCTCTCTTTTAACTTTTTAAACTTATAATTTTAACATGTCTTTCAATTGAGCTGGTTTATTATAGGCTCTTTTGTTATTATTATTTTATGGTTTGTGCAATTATAGATCCACAAGTGGGATGTTGGTAATCTTATGTTGTACATCAGGCCATCCTGTTGCTACTGACGGTGATCAATAATATAAAAACAGTATTTTATTGTGTATTTTCACAGTGCCCTGATGGAAAAATCCCGCTTTTCTTACCTGTGCAGCTGCAACCTGCAATATTCTGCAGAGCACTGACTCTTTTTTTGTAATTAGGGCAAGTTAGCTTTTGCAATTCATCTTATTTTGCTTCCAGCTGCTCTTGTTTTAGTTGATTCATTTGTTTTTAAATCTGATTAAATTCAATGTTAAATAACGAATGAATGAATGAATGAATGAATGAATGAATGAATGAATGAATAATTGAACACTCACCACTGTAGGCTGGCTCCTATCTTCTGTATTATAAGTGCACTTTGTTATGAGGACGTCACCCTGCAGGATCAAGCCATCGTTTCATCATAATTTGCTTTTTAACAAAGAACATTGCTGATAATTTTAGGTTACTGACAGAAAATTAATTATATAAGAGGGCCAGTGGGCAGTTTGCTGTTTAAAAGAAAGTTGCTTTATGGAGCTCAGCTGCTGCGGTCCGGTCTGTCTCCCGGGAATTTCCTTATTACAGCTCTGACTTTTCAGCCTGTCCCTATTTCCTCTCCATTTAAGCGCCGCATAGAGCAGCAACGTATTCTAATTCATTACTTTAAATGCAAACGGCGAAAAAATACATCTGGGGCACGACCATTCAGAGAAGTGCTCCGCTGAGTATGCAGAACAGTAAAAGTTCCATTCTTGTCTGCCTGTAAAATCACCACAGTGGAAATCTCAACCAAACAGTAGTCGTTGTTGTTGTTGTTAGTCATTCTGATTGCAGGCGCAGTCGTCAGTTTTATACTTACAGCTAAAACATTCACAATTTTCCTCAGAACTCGGATTGTCTGTTCAAAAAAAGAAAGACAAAGAGAAGACAAATGCAGTCATTTCAACAAATATTCATGTTTGTTTCTGGGTCCTGTGTTCTTCGTGCATGTGTTCAGACAAGAAAACACAAATTCTGGAAACAAGATCATTATCTGAAATCTGTAATCTTAATGATTTGTTCTTTCTAATCAAAATCCCACAAAACATTGCTGTTCCTGCGTCTTAACTTCAGGCATAATTGGAAATGGTGTACAGAAGATTAATTTCAAATGCGGCAGTATAAAACACTGGTTGTTCTTGACGCGTTCCTTCGAGGCACCTTTCATAGTTATTAGCCGTGCGACTTTGCTGAGAACGGTTTGATAAAGTCTTCAGATGCCTAATGAGGCTGCAGGGTTTGAAACAACACCACTCAGGTGCTCTCAGATTAGCCTGACATCAACAGCAGCTGCAGATTTTATCAGACAGTCTAGCAGATGTCCTTCTCTTCTCTCTCTCTCTCTCTGTGTGTGTGTGTGTGTGTGTGTGTGTGTGTGTGTGTGTGTGTGTGTGTGTGTGTGTGTGTGTGTGTGTGTGTGTGTGTGTGTGTGTGTGTGTGTGTGTGTGTGTGTGTGTGTGTGTGTGTGTCTCCGACCTGCCTGGGGATATTGTGCATAAATAAAGCACAACAGATGTCGACTGCTGTCTCTCAACAATGTTAATGTTGTTGTTTCAGTTTGGATGTTGAGTCGACATCCGGGAGGTCTTTGCGTCGTTGACATTGTGAACTTTCAGTGTGCTGTATGTTAAGGACGTCTCATCATCTGAGGCCTTTAAGTTTTTTTGCAGAAGAAAGTTCAACTTCGGCAAAACAACATGTGAGACGTGTGGATGGGCATGAAACAGGTTACAGACTTTACCATCAAAGACAGTCAGCAGGAGGGAAACCTAGATAGAGTCAATGAGCTGAACACCCGCTTTGCCCTCAGCGCCCCTTGCTGAATACCCCCTAACACAACCCCCTGAATCTACCCCCCAAGCTCCTCCACATGACTGTAAAGATCGGCCAGGTTAAAAGCCGAGCTAGAGAGAGACTTCACACTTTTAATGTGCTAACATAATTGCACAAGGGTTTTCTAATCATCAATTAGCCTTTCAGCACCATTAGCTAACACAATGTAGCATTAGAACACAGGAGTGATGGTTGCTGGAAATGTTCCTCTGTACCTCTATGGAGATATTCCATTAAAGATTTCCAGCTAGAATAGTCATTTGCCACATTACCAATGTCTAGACTGTATTTCTGATTAATTTAATGTTATCTTCATTGAAAAAAAAACCTTTCTGTTATAAATAAGGACATTTCTAAGTGACACCGTATGTCGCTTTGGATAAGAGCATCTGCCAAATGAAACTGTAGAATTGTAGAGTACATAATTTCAGCAAACTTTCAAGAAAGGATCTGAACTGAATGAGTACTGGACAAACAGTTTCCATTATCTCCTGCTTTTATGAACTTCTTTTTCTTGCCATAGTGACAGTTGGTGGTCTACGATCTACTTAGTTGAGACTTTATGCTTTGTGAACTCCTCGGGTTGGTTTTATTTCAGTGTTTTTTCCCTCCCACTGCCTTTAACACCACGGGATGCTGTTTAGGATGTATGTCACCTTGTCTACTTTCTCCTGGATCTATGACTGTCTGCCGAATAGGCCCCCAGTTTGTGCAGCTGGGGAGCTCCCTGTCTGATGTGGTGGTTATTATAGGTGCCCTAGGGGACTGTCTTGTCTCCGTCTCTGAACACTCTGTACACTGCAGATTTGCAGTATAACTGAACCAACCCCCCTGCTGAGGTTCTCTGATGATTCTGCGATGGTGGGATCTATCAGAGGCAGGCCTAAATCAAAGAAACGGGAACCGGTGGGTAAGTCGATAGAGTGATGCAGCAGGAATCATCTCCTAAATGCAAGACTGAGGAGATGGTGACTGATTCTGGGAGGATTTTAGGAACTGTAAGCCCATAAAGATAATCGATGATTAGGGTGGAAATGTTGAACGCCACAGTTACTCAGATGTCGTGTACGAGATGAGCTCAGATATTTCAGTGGATACAACATGATGCTGGAGTTGTCCTATCAGTCTGTGGTCTACTGGCTGTGAAGTATTAGTACCAGAGATACCCACAGATCTAGTCAACCTATTTATCATTGGTTGGTTGGCAATGCAACACACTCAAAATATACTGTACATGTACTTCAGTGCCATTTTTGCCAGTTCTTATTGTTGTTTTTCTCTCTTATTTTTTACTATTACTGCTTTTGATATATATATATATATATATATATATATACACACACACACACACATATTCATATATGTAACTGTTCGTACGTATCTGTATTAACATTCAGGGTCTATCTAAGGGCAACACTTGTATGATGACTGTTTTTCTAACAGCTGTTATGTGTTTAAATCACTTCAAGCTTTTGTAACAAATCTCACCTATTGAAAAGTAACAACTAGATGCAGAATGTGGGTTGATGAATTCATTTTCTCCATTTGGAAGAAATAATAAACAATAAGATGAATAAAAATGCATCTTGTTGTTTAGAGAAAAATTGAAGGTGAATCCTGTTGCCCATTTGTCCTCAAACATTAACTGACATGGGCAAAAACAGCATTGCTTTAGTCTTTATTATCTTTAATATAGGTTAATAAGAAATACAAGAAAATGCTAATATTTACAGCTTTAGTGGTCTTGGTTAGCCATTAGAAACTAAGAAAAATATAAGTGATGTGGGTTGGGAAATAGTGCTTTTGTTTAAGAAAAAAATCAAAAAAGCAGCTATGAACAGATGACACTAAGACCACAACCTCCCATTGTTGTGTAGCAGCTTTCATTTATCCGCCACTGAAAATAGTTCCGGACCATTACACTATCTATTCCTGTTTAAGAGACATTTGTAGAAGCTGCAGAGTCCATCCATCCATCCATCCATCCATCCATCCATCCATCTTCTGCATCTGCTCTATCCTGTGGAAAGTGTCAGGGGTGCTGGAGCAGATCCCAGCTGACACAGGGCGAAAGGCGAAGTACACCCTGCCAGTCCATCACAGGGCCAACACAAACAAACGGACAACCACTCACTCTCTCCATCTAATTAACCCACAGTCCAAAGCATGTCTTTGGGCTGTGGGAGAAAGCCAGACCACCCGGAGAAACCCCTCACAGGCACATGGAGAACATGCAAGATGCATACTGAGAGATTTGAACCCAGGACCTTGTGGCTGTGAGGAAACAGTGGTGACCACAGGGGAAGTGACTTTGCATATTTTAAAGAATCAGACTACCCACTTGTGAACTATGCTTAAATATGTATGCTGTCTGTTGGAAGTAATGGGCTTGGGACTGACTCATTGGTGGTTTTGATCTTTCAATGAGATTTGTTAAGTGAAATAAGAAGCACAAAGTCTTTTCATAACTTGTGCAGTGATTGCAAAGTAAGAAATTCTAACCAACCAAACTGAGCTGTAGCCATCTCTTTACCCAACCAACACTTTGTCTGCAACTTCTGCACTTTCCACCAAGTATTTGCAAGTAACTTTCAACTTGTGATAAAACCCAAGCTTTCTACTTTATGTATATGGGTCAACCACTGCAAAATTAAAGACCAACTCTAATAAGACTTTATTTTAATACAATTTGTTCATTTTAAAAGCTGCAGAAATAGCAGCCAGTAGAAATAACTCAGCTGCAGTTTTATTTCTCTGCTATTTGAATAGTCATCGTCCCAGTGGCACATGAATCAGTGTGATGCAAAGTAAAAACTCTCTTTTTCCCAATATAATATGAGGTCTAATGTATAAATGTGGAGTTCCTCTGGGTAAATCTCACCTGGTAGTGTGTACTGAAGTGCTGATCTTCCTGAACAATCTCCAGCTCTTTGCCTCCCCTCACCAAAACCGTCCTCACCCCTCGACCTGCCAGGTGGGTGTGCAGCTGGGACGCAAATATATGGATCCCTCCTGGAGGCAAAGCCTAAAAAGACCAACAGACAGACGGAGAGGCAGAATTTTTAGGTTTAGACTTAAATATTCACCCGGCATCTCTTCCATTTAAACCATAATGATGGAGTTTTTGTATGCGTACAGTCTGAGTACACTTGGACGTGCAGTATCCACTGAGGTAGAACGTGTGTTGCTTGGGTGGAACAGCCATGATGGGAGTATAAACGAGGCCCAGCTCCATGATCCCTGCATCGTAACGCCTCAGACTGGGGGTGTAATGCAGTCGTATCCCTGATGAGTCACTCCGACCTGAATGAGCAATATTTGTGTTTAACATACAGCGAGTTAGTACTTGTTACACCGATAGCCACAATATTTGTGCACTAAAGCAGACTTGTAAATACTGTATATAAAAAAAGTATGAAGGAAAAAAAGTTTATTTCAGGTGGGTTTTTTTTGCTTGTCAGAGCAACAGATCCCTGAATTACAATAGAAATACAGGAGAGAGGATTAAAATAGCACTGAATATATAATGTATGTTCTCTATCTGTTCCTGGTCAGCTCACATGCTACTACATTTTGAGGATTTTGTTGTTTAGATAAAGCAATAGTTAGCATTTCTAAGCCAAAAAAATCTTGCTGATAGGATAAGACCGATATTGTGGTATTATTCTTAAGTAGGGATGTCCGTTAATATCGGCCCATTGATATTATCGGCCCGATATTGGCTAAAAAATGTAATATCGGTCAATATCGTTATTGTGTTCTTTATATTTCACGAAAACTGATAAAATAATTCTGGATTTAATCAGTATTTACAAATAATGACATCATCAAGCTGTTTCCTTTTTTGACACTTCACTTCAAGCCTGAATCATTGTTTGTAGCTCAAAGAAATGTGCAGTTTTCAAAATTGTACACTGTATTTGCCACATTGTAATAGATTCATAAGAGGAGGAGAGGGAGGAAGGGAGGAAGGGAGGAAGGGAGAGATTTAGAGTGTGAACTGTTCTTTGAGACAATTAATATATATATATATATATATATATATATATATATATATATATATATATATGGCATTTTTCCATAACTTAAGTTAAAGTAGTTTTCTTATTTTGCACATACAATATTTACATTTGAAAGCCTTGTTGCATTTGAGAATGCATCCAATGGGGCATCACAATAAAATCAGGAATGATGTGTTAATTCCACGACAGGAGATACGTGATGTTACCTAAAATTAGTTGAATAGCCCACATATATCGGTATCGGTTGATATCGGAATCGGAAATTTAGAGTGTGGACAATATCGGCATATCGGTTATTGGCAAAAAAAAAGCCAATATCGGACATCCCTATTCTTAAGATATTAAAAAGTGATATTTATGAGATATGAATTGAAAAATTCACGTGAGAGAGGTGTCCTCTGGGCTAAAAGGTTTCATTTACAATGGTTCAAGTCCTGTAGAGGACCTTTGTTATCATATGTCATTCCCATCTCTCTTTTCCTTTATTTCCTATTATTTCTGACCTTTAGATGCTTTGATTAAAGGCACCAAAAACTATTTCAGAAGAAGAAAACAACTCCAAAACAAAAGTGATAGAGCAGGTAAACAGAGAACAGTTATGTATGCATGTGTTGTATTGTGAGGTCAGATCAGGATAAGGAAGGCAGAGTGTGTAGAGACTCATACAGAAGAGATCAAAAGGTATATCTGGAAAATTCTAAATGAATTGCTGTATTCAAGATAAGCCCGGGGCTCTTTGGGAGAAAATTCTGGTGCTTGTGTGAGTAAAAAAAGGGACGGATGCCTGTGTAGCAGTGTGTTCACAATTTAAATCCATGCATTTATGTGCATTTGTACTGTATGTACCAGATATAATGAGAGGGTTGTGGTAGTGGACCTCCAGACGAAGGTACCTGGACGAACCTGGTCCACCCATAGGCAGCCCTGCATCAGGAGGGTAGTAAAACGCCTGCAGGCAGATACACATGCATACATTTAGGACAAGTATGACTCAGTATTCCTCTCATTTATGGACCAATATTTTGAAATTATAGCAAAGAATTATCTTCATATATCATACTGATGATTTCAGAAATGGAGCAAAACAGTTTTTAGATCTGCTGTTGTACCTTCGCAGCTTGTTGCTATATTTGGTTTAGCATTGGAGACAGCAGTGATGCATTTCAAAGTAAGAAAGAAAAAACACTTTTGGAGTTTTAGTGGGAGTTTGAAGCACTGGTGTCTCCAGGCAAGAACACATCACTGGAGGATGACAAAAACAAGACACCATTTCTATGCCAACACGTAGAAATGCTGAATGACATTGTTCTGGACTCTTAACCCGCAAACCAACTCAAAGTAGGACGTCTGTAAATTCAACTGCACCTCTGTCTCAGCATGGGATCCCTTGGCAGTGTTTTTTGTTACAAAACCATTCTGAGAAGATTCTGCAAAGTTCTAATAATATTTTCACGGGGGAGTTTGATTTTCGTTCCCAGAATGTTCATCTTAAATGTAAGATAGCTAAAGAAAATTGTTTGACAGTACGTTACACTGTGAAGGTTCTTCCTTTGATATCATGCAACACTGTGGAACATTTTAGAAACATTTATAGATTGAACAATGTGTTCCCTCAAAACATTCTCAGAACATTGTAGCCACTATGTTCTACTTTTGTTAATATTTTGCAGTACAGGAACATCTAATGAAGAACCTTCTGTCATCTGAGGTTTCAACAACATCCTGAAAATGTTTTTTGAATGTTGCATTGTGAACATCCTTCCTTTGTTATCATTGTGGAAATGTCTTATATAACAATATTCTACAATGTGTTCCCTCAACAAAACGGCAAAATGTTTTACCTTTAATATGTCACATTCTAAACATTCTGTATAAAAAACATTCTGCCATCTGAGGCCTCAAAAATGTTCTTACTTCGTTAAAATGCAACATTATGAGAACATCTCATCGAAGAATGTTCTATAATGACGTCTCTGAACAGCATCCCCAAAACCTCCGTAGAACACTGAAGGCTGAATGTTCCACTGGGTTAATATATCGCAGTGCAGCAACATCTTCAGAACGTTCTGTCATCTGAAGCCTTGAGAACATCTTGACAACATTTCTGAACGTTGGTGTGAAAACAGTCATCGTGGAACATCATCTATGTTCCTGCCAACATCCTCTGAAGGCTAACATTAAAACATTATGTTTATTTTACCAGAGCATTACTGGAAAGCAAAATGTTCTTAAAATGTTCTTTGAACATTTGATCAAACTGATTTTCTTTTGAAAATTATTAGAAGTTGTCGTCAATGTTATCCAGCTTTGTGTGAACGTTTCGTGCCAGCTGAGAATGAATCACTATTATATCAGAGGCGTATTCACCTTCATGCTGCAGAAAAGATAGATTCCTTTAGCTCGGTTTCTGTGGTTCGTTATAATTTTGGGTGATGGATTCTAAACAAATACAGGGAAGCATAACCACATACTGTCATCCATCGATTCATTCAGTTTTTTAGTCAAGTTAGACCCTAAACACCCACAGAATGAACAATTACAACTGCAACAGATTGCCTTAAAAAATAAGCTTTTTAAATGATTACTCTTCAAAGAACTGAACATTAACATTTAACAAGCTCCTTTTTACAAAACCTTCATGTTTTTGAGGTGTTATGTGGATCTGTGAGCTCCCTCAAATGTTTATTGATTATTTCTACTGCATTCTATAGATGTTGCCCCTGGGACGATGAGACCTGTTCTGCTCATCTTATTTCTGAGTCACTCCATTGTCATCAAACTTCCACTGGAATTTTAATGTAATCTCGATTCATCATCGCTGCCTTCATTTTTTCAGAGAGATCCTCCTCAAGCCACATCTGCTGATTCATGCTGTTTGTAATGGAAGAGAGAATTGTTTTATTTAATCTCGCTTTCATGTCGTCACAGTAAAATCCACAGAGACTTCACAGCCTCTTCTCTTTCTGGCGCTGTCCTCCCTCTCTGCATTCTGACGGTGTCATGCATTATTGTTTCCCTTCTCCAAACTTCCTCCACTCTATTTTCCGCTTTCTCCTTTGTTTTGTGTTTTTGTGCGAGGCCACGTTTCCCTTCTGATGCGGTGCCGAGGAGAATGAAGCAACACTATTAAGAGGTGATGAAAGAGGCCTGAATATTTCCCACCTAATCTTGTCTTCACAGCTCCCAGCTCACAGAAGGCATCCTGCTTGTTTTTGTTTGGTTGGCAGATAATCCAATCGGAGAGGGGCCAGGCTGGCTGTGATACAGTGGGGAGCAGTGCAGAGAAATATGGTGACAGCCTCACCATTGCCTGTCCTCTTTGTTTTATGTGGCTAGCAGGCTGCTCGCTCGCTCAGCCGGCTGGTTGGTGGCTGTAGTTTCTAAACGAGGTGGTGACGCCTGACAGATGACTGAATGACTGGCTGGTTGGCTGGTTCATAAGAGGAGAGAGTTGCAGCTTGTAGGGTCAATATATAATTAAGGGACTTTAATGTTCATTAAGATAATTTCTTTATAAATTCCATAATTATGTATTATGAAAACAATCACTTATTAATAAAAAATGATTTGATATTACTAAAATGTCAACTAAATAACCATCCCAATTTCATAACAACCTCCTTCTAATTAGCTAAATAATAATAAAATGAATTTATTCAAATATGGTCTTGATTGTTTTCTTTTTATTAAGTTGAGATAATCATGAGAGATATTTCTTTTATGCCAATATATCAAATTTGACATGGAAAATAACAAAAATTGTGCCTGAGAAATCATTTTTCAACTAAGTTATCCATTGCAAAAACACCTCTCCAGGAAGTGTGTTAATTCCAGATCACATGACCTGCTCCACATGATGTCATTTCCTCCTGAAGAAAAGACTGGCAAGACTCCAAGGCTTTCTGAGTTATTTAATATAAAGTAGTGTGTGAGTCAAGTGTGGATTTATTGCATGTCAACAGCAGAACAATCTCAAGCAGCAATCTTTGTGGTTGGAAAAACTGCCGTTCCTCAAATGTCCACTTGAGGCGTCCACTTGAGGCTTACTCCAAAAGTCAACACCAACAGACCCTCATGTTAAAATGTGCAACTTTACAGCAAAAATAAACAAGTTTACAGCCTGATAGAGGTCTCTATGGCTAATTCCTCTCTTCATCACAGCTGCTGAAGAGGTGAAGTTTTATATATGTTACCTGGGTTAACTGTATTAGGGCTTAAAGTTACTCAAAGCATACTTAAGTGGACAGGTGGGTGTCATTATGAGACAATCCATGGCCCAGATACTCTTGTACAGCCCACCTTGTCTCCACTCATTCTCTACCTATCATGTTTTTGAATGTGGTTCACTTATTTCCTGTTTTATTTTGAAATTGTCCCTGTCCCTGTGTGTCTTGTAGTTTGACTTCCTGTCTTTGCTCCTCCTCTGTGGTTGCCCTCATTAGTGTCACCTGTGTGTGGTGATTCACCTCTGACTTCTCTCCACAATGAGTTCTCTCAGTATAAATAGTCCTGCATCTCTTTGCTACCAGTTCTTTGGCCTGCTTCTTCTCTTTGCTCCTCTGCTTTGTGTGTTTACTTTCGTTTTCTTAAATTACCTTCCAGTTTTTGGAATTTCCCCCCCTGGATTTCCAGCTGCCGTTCATTTGTTCACCTGTACCCCTCAGTAAGTTTGTTCTTTTTCACAACCTGCCTGCCTTGTCTGCACTTTAGTCTTTTTTCTGATGAATCCTGACAACCTCTTTGCTCAGTTTTGGATTAGCTACCAGTCAGACAAGATAGCGACAGCCAAACCCTCCACACTCAGCTCTTCAGCTGCTGAATGTTCTACAATATTCGCATAGGTTTTGTTATGAAACCGGTTGATTTCTCTAGCTGCTAAAGCTGAAGAGATTCAAGGTTGTGGGCTGGTTCAAAATGTTGAGCTAAAAGAGGCCAGTAGTAATGTTGGGTTTTTTTTCTCATTGCAAACAACATCTTTCACATTATAGTTACACTAAAATATTAGCAGTCCAATTCCAAATATACAGACGGGTGACAAAATAAAGGAAAAACCTGAGCCATTGGATCCTATGGTGAGGGGCTCTGGTGGCTCTTTTATGCAGCAGGGAGCAAAAGGATTGTTCAGAGTGATCGTCTGTATGCCTCGATGAAACATTTGTCTTGAATGGCCTCGTTCATAGGTCACTGAATGGTTTAGTCGGTATGAAAATAGTGCAAATCATTTGCTGTGACTGTTGGAGTCGCCAGGTCTCAACCCAGTTAGACACATTTGAGAGTTTATGCTTTGGTAAGAAGGTCTTCATCCTCCCAGTAGAGTTTTTGAGACTTACAGAACTGAAGCCAAGATGCATTCAAGGTGTTGTGGGTGGTGGTGCATGATGGCCCAACAGCTTATCAAGGGCATTTTACGTTGGTTTTTCCTTTAAAATTTCACCTGCTTGTATGCGATCGGCAGCAGAATGCATTCCTTTCAGGTTGTGCAGAAGCCAAAATACACAGAAAAAAGTATTGCGACCTGTGTCCTCAGTTATAGCTTTGACCTGCTTATCTTCTAGTTGACGCGCAATGTTGGGCAAGAATATCAGCTATGATGAAATCTTTTGTCTATGTAGAAGCACATGTAGTTTTCCTTTCTGTTTTTTGTGAGTCCATTTGTGTTTCCATGTAAACAAGTTTCTGAATGTGTGTGTGTGTGAGTGCAGCCCACATACAGACTGTCTCTGAGCTCTTAATAGACATGTGCAGTGTGTGGGATCATCTTTTCAACATTTTATGCTCGCAGTTTTAGACTCGTATATTAACAGTGTAGGAGTGTTTGTTTATCTCTTATAATAGGTACAAGGCCTGGACTAAAGTCAAGCATAATCCCAGCTCTCCCTTTCAATTACCACTGTGTGTTAAAAGCTTGACTTTATGTTTCCATTCTGCATCACCTGATGGTTTTTGTGTGGATGCTCCTCTATTTTTGTTAAATTCAGTTTGCATTTTAAATCTTTTGCATATTCTGGGTGATTGTTCCATCTTGTGGGAGCAGTGTTGAGGTTAGAACTTCAGTTTTATTTGTGTTGAGGTTAAAGGTAAGAGGATGTGTTTCCCATCATACCTCAGCTCCCATCGCCCACGCGGCCAGAACGTGGCGGCAGAAGTTCAGTTTTCCAGGCTTCATCTTGTCGTCACACGAACCGCTGTAGTCTGGAACCTCACGGACGTCTGGAGAACATTCGAATACTTCGATGTGGTGCACGATGGCCTCGTTACCTGAAGTAATCACTGACTCATACTGACAGGAGCAGAGAGAGAGCAGAGAAGTTGTTTTATGCTTCTTTTACTGCTGCAATACGTGCGATTCCATCTCAAGTTTTCAGGGGACTTCTGCTCGACCATCTCTGATTTTCATGGAACTTCATTTTTGTCATAAACTATGGATATTAAAAATAGTCTCAAAAACATCGCTTCTTGGCCAGGTTTTTTTACACATTGAAATTTGAGGCTAAGTTTAAAATGCAATATCTCAAACGATGAAAGATAAAATTCCAATAATAAAAGAAATGTACTTTTGAAACTTTGTTGGGCTTTGCTGTCAACTGCAACTTGTTGTACTTGCACAATTAGTTATGAAAATTCAAAGGATATACATTTTATTTTTCATTTCTGTGATCATATTTTTCATACATAAAAAAATTCTACATATAGACTATTTTTATTATATTGCTATAGTTCTAGTTGACTTGTGATTTATACTTTTTTCTTTGTAAATAAAACTAGATTGTCCATCAGCCCCCCCCCCCCCCCCCCCCCCCCAGATTTCAACTCACCCTTAATCAAATACTGTGTCAAATATTGCAGATTCTGAATGAATGTTATAATGAAAATTGCAGGCTTTTATCCTCATTCCTGAGAGACCATCATTCAAACATAGCCTCAAGTTTAAATGTGAGATGGGGGAAAAAAAAAAAAGCCCAACATGCTGAAACTGATTTGACAGGCAATTATTTAAAACAAAACTTGCAAAGTATTTGAGATGTCAAGCTAAAATGTCATGAATATCTTAAATATCAATATTTTATGCTGCAGAAATTTCTGGCATAACAGATGGAAAAGCAGAAACTGTTCTGAAACTTTTTTTTAAATGGAATGACCTTATTGCTATTTGCAAAATGTCAGTAAACATGCCCGAGTGGAAAAACTAATAAAAGAGGGAAAGTTTTTGTCCTGCTGAGATATTTGCTTTAGCTTGTGTTTGTTCTTTGTAACCATGACAACGCAGCTGATGTTTTGTTTGGCCTTGCTGCAAAACGAGAAGCAATAATAGCTGCCTGCGAATGCTCTCCATCTGAAACACCCACTGCTGTGTGTAAATACACTGTATGTTAAGTGCTTCCAATTTTAGAGGCCTTTGTACCATGACAATGTGGTTCTTGGGCATATTTTCAGGCAGCCTGTGGATGAAGCACCAGTAGGTGGTCTCTTGACTCGGTATGATGACATTCGGTGCCACGACATCCAGCGTCTGCACATCTGGAGGCAGCGTGGGCGGCGGCGTGTCGGGACGGAGCATCAGGACCCTCTGCACCCCCGTGTGGATCCGGGACAGATTCAGCTGCTCCAGGGAGGTAAGAGGCTGATCCAGGAGCCCGTAGATGATGTGCACAGTTCCCTCCTGACGAACAGGCAGAGAGGAAAAGGTGTTAAAAGACTGCAGAGAATCGAAATTTCAAATCCTTTCATAATGATTATTTGCTTGAAACGCCTTCTGAGACAAACGCAGAGAAGTTTTCATTATGTTGTCATAGTGATGAGCATTGGTTTTTGTGTCTGCAACTTGGAAATGTAATGTGGTACCATGGAAACCATAATCACTATAATAGAGTGGAAGCTGGGCTGATCATTTCAACTTTCAGAGGGTTTTATGTCCACGCCTGAAATCATGAGTTGTTCAGAATTTTTCATTCCTTTTAAAAAATGTACGCTCAAAAGACTGCAGTAAAAATATCTCAGATTCACAGGCGCACACACACGGACAGTCTCACACTTTTGGTGTTCCATACATGCGCTAATTCAAAAATACCGTCTTCCACCCGTGTTATTTCCATCTCCTCGCCACCTGTTAACTGTCAGGCTCAGTCAGTTGAGGATTGACAGACGTTAGTTTGGCTTCAGGCCACAAGCGACATTTAGGGCAACAAGTGTGCCCTTTGCATGAGCTCTAGAGGAAAACAAACCTCACTGTGGAATGTTATTTATAGAGCACCTTTCATACAGATTACTGCAGTTAAAAGTTTGTTACAGGTGATAAATGAGTAAAACAGCAACGGATAAACAGTAAACCAATAAGAAGAAATTAAATACAGCAATGAATCACCTTTAGACGGTAAAATTAAAATAAACAGGGTTTGCTTATGGGATTTTTCAGTAATGGGTTTAGTTTACACATTATGCTCTGCCAACTGTGTGAACCCTCCCTGTATGACTTTCTGCATTCAACTCTTGGGGAAAAGCTGTAAAAAATCCAAAAGAAATGGAGGTTCTACAAGCACAAAAAAAAACCTCCTACACACTCAAATTCAATAAATATGTCAACCAAAGAAGCAGTCTCACTTTTGAGTTTCTCCAAAAAAACAATTTATATTCATGTTCACACTCCGAAATGAATTTGGCACATCCATTGAAGTAAAAACTTTTCACACCTCTATGAGGTAGTCTCTGGGATCGCAGGTACTGAACGGTCTTTTGAAGAGCAGGTAGAATCCTTTAGCTGTCTGTTTGGCTTCAATCAGCTCGTAGTCCTGTTGGCTATCCAGAGATATGCGTCCCTCGCTGTCGCTCCACGCATCCTGAAGGAGAAGACACGATAACTTCAGCAAATAGACATAAGGAAGCTGGACGTTCAGGTGTGCAACGGGATTGTCAGAGGGGGAGAAGAGTGGTTGAATTTTGTGTTTGAACAAGAACGGTTGCTGAGACACAGAGGAGAGCTTTGTGTTAAAGAAATGATTGCTGCTGGTTGTAAATTTTAAAATGAAGTTGTCTTGAAAGGTATTTGTAATATAGTATAGAACTAAATAAGTGAAGCTGTGGCGGGTTATTGTGAAACCTAACCGGCTTGCTGTACAAGATTTTCTACTTCTCTGCCAGGAGGCTCTGCAGCTGCTCGGTGTATCTGCTTCTGTTATGTTTCTCACATTCATACCTGTCCAGAATAGCACCTAAGATATCTCTCTCTCTCTTTATTCCCGTCTCCCTCTCTGTCCCTCTTATGTAACTGTTCTGTACAAAGTCTCTGAAACCAACGAGTTTGAGAAAATGCAACCGTATACACGGAGCTAAAAGCAAAAAAAGATGTAGGCAACGTACGGTATGTGTTGTGTGTTACATGTCTGTGTACAGAAGGCTGAGAGTCATAGTTAGAAACGGTGGAGTTCATGTGTCCGCTGAGGTTTTGCTGGTATCTGGGAGACTTTTATGTCCAAATCGAAGCCGAGATTCTTTAAACTTCAGCTACTGATTTTCTTTATGGTCATTGGGGGGCAGCAGAAACAGTTTGTGAAGCCACATTAGAAAAAATATTCTTGTCTGAATGACCACATATGAGCATTATATAGCATGAGAGAAATCATTTCTGGCTTCTAAAATATGATCTTTGTCATGGTTATAATAATAATATTGTTGACATTATTTTAACAGACGTGTGCAGCAGATAAAAATCTTTAAATGGGGAGCAAACATGTCTCCAGTGTTTAAAAATTGCATTTTTTTTCTGACAAATCCATCACTTTCTGGCTCTTCAGCTACTAAACACTCCACTTTATCAGCAAGTTAGATGCTGCTGTCTTTCTGTGCAGTATAGTGTTTTTTGTTTTTTTTTCAGATTCTTGCATTGTCATGGCTGAAAATGATGTCTCAGGAGCAACTAGGGTGAACAAAAACAATAAAGACGCAGGACAGACCCCTGAATAATGAGCTGAAACCTGCTATAAAACTCTGTAAGAGTGAGAGAGACTTCAAATCCAGGTGATAAATTTCAGTAGTTTCATCGCTACAAGTGACTCTTAACAATGTCACGTTGTTTTCCCATTGTCATCCGTCTTAAAACACGGCTCACATACTCATATGTACGCTGAAGTAGTTTTTGATCACTGTAATCATTCCTCTCGGCTGCACTGGTCATGAAAAGATTGCTATTAATGCTACATAAAATTGCATATGTACCTGGATACATCTGAATAATGGCGTCTGTCGGTACAGCTGCTATCAGAATGGTTGCTATTTCCATAAGAATCCAAGGAGCGTGAATTTTGTTCCTGTTAGTTAAAGTGAAATGGATTTCTTCACGGTCGGTGCGGAGAACAGAGATTATTACCACAAATTAAAACCGCTCCAGTGTTCATATAAGATAGGAGAACTTATCCTTATTAACTTTCTCCTATTGATTTCCAAAGCCCCACTTGTCCATTAGAGAATTCCTGAAATGTGCAGTAATATCTTCCTAGAACTGATCAGTATGCCTCCTGTATACATCTATAAATGAGATTCAAGTCACGCTGAACTGAATCAGTTGTCTTCATATCTCTGTTCTGATTTGATGAGGCAAAAAAAATCTCTATCTACATCAAAACTGTGCCTGGCTTTGTGCGTTGGAGCGACTGTAGCACAGCCGCGACCTTTCTTCATGCAGGCTTTGCCCTCCTGAGGGGAGAATGAGACGGATAGGAGGCAATCGATTTAACAAGAAAGGATTTTACAGTGATGTCAGTGATATGTTCTGCTGGTTAGATTTTGAACTGTGGGGAACCGATGCACTGGGATTCAGGGAAATGCATTCAAAGGAGGGAGAGCTTCAAATTAGAGACGAATGACCGAAGGGATCGCCGCTTACAAAAGTCTCTGGTACAAGCATATAGTATCACTACTCTATACGTCTTTAATTCACTAAATATTGTCAATATACAGCTCATAATGTACAAATGTATTCAATTTGTCTAATTTACTTTACTTATGTGCATGCTTTTGGAAATAATTGAGAAAATTGTGACGTTTTAACTCTTAATGGACCTATTTAACACTGTGCTCAGTCTGTGGCTGATTGTTTTCCATGGTAGAATCATACCTTAAATTTAAGAAAAATAACTAATTGTACAATATCCTGGCTGCTGTCACAGGTTTTTTTTTTTTTTTTTGTCCAAATCTCTGCTGATCATGTTCTTTAACTTAACTTATAAGCTGAAATTAGCCTTTGTTTTTAAGCATTTCAATCTCTTCTTTGATTGCTACTGATGGCATCTGTGACTAAATTTTAAATACTGACATTTGTTAGTCAGTGATGCAGACAGTCTTTGGATACAGGTTTTCCAGGCAGGAGGAAAGAGAACTGAAAGTGGATTGCTTCTGATTGCAGTGAATTCATCTTTCCTGCTCAGTGTTTCATTAATATTTTCACATTAACTTTATCTGATCACCAAAAAATGGATGGAGTTAATAAAAAAGGAAAGTAGATGAGAATTTTTGTAGGGAAAAAGACATTATGCAGTAAAAAATGATCAGCAAATTTCTGAAAAATTGAAAGCTGAATTCATTGAAAGAAAACTTGTCTGCCAAAATGGAAATGAGGCATTTTCAGCACTATAATCAGCACATGGTTCAAACTTTGATGTGGTAATATCTGCTAATGATTCCCAGATGAACTTCAGCTATTAGTGCAGTTTGAGTGATTTCCAATTAGCAGAGGCGATAACATCCTTTTATGGCTATGTGCTCATGAAGAAAAGCAACTGCCGGCTACTTTTTTGCAAAAACACCAATCGCACACCCGAAGGACCACAGACTGACGAGAAATGCAACAACAGAAGGGAAAAAAACTCCACTCCTGAAGGACTTTCATGTAATCCCTGTGCATTTATACATCTGACAAGTGAATTTAGAGGAAAAATTGAAAAAAGAGAGCGCAAACAGTTTTTTTAAAAAATTTTTTATACCCTCAGTCTCATATCCAGGTTTGATATAACCATGGAAAGCTTACATTTGACAGATGTATTACACGCTTACCCCAAAGTAGCTCTTGTTTCCCGAGTCCCACAGCACCACCAGGTCAGCGTTGGTGAACTCGCCGCGGTCTGACATCCCCAGGACGACGCCGTGCCTCAGATCTGCCACCTTCAGCTCCATGTAGATCTCCTGGTTGGCGTAGCTGATGTTCCAGGCCAGCTGGAGCTGCCCTCGGGGGTCAAGAGGGACCCGGAAAGGCATAGGGAGAGGTGGCAGGGCGTTGGAGAGGTTCGGTTTGAGGCTGGACACTTCGACGGCGTTGTTGGGCGCCTGATAGGAAGCCACCAGGATGACCATCAGAGCAGCCAGGGCGGTGAAGTACATGATGGTGATGTCCTGAAGGCGCAGGTGTTTGTTGAGGATCCTCATCGTGATGGATCAGTTGTTCTCTCTGGTTTTCTCTTTTTCCTCAGTCTCTTTAGACAAAGTTAAAAGCCCAAAGTTGAGTTGTTGAAGTTTAGTCCAAAATGTTGAGGGGGTAACTTTTTTTTTTTAATCCGGTGAAGCTACAAATTCTCCAAACCCTCACTTGGTTTGTCTTCTTTGCTCTCAGGCCCTGGTAGACTCCCTCTCAGCGGTCAGGTAGGAGCTGTTCATTCTTTTCTTCCTGTGTTTTCTATCCTCTTAGGCTCTTGTTTTCTGAAAACTTGCTTTTGAGAATCGCCAATTTCCCAGTCTTTAGCTTTCTTCCGTTAGCGGGCCCTTGTGGGTCTTTTGTCTCGTTCTTCGAAACAACTGCTCAGAGTCTCCGTCTCATCAACCTCTCCGGTTTTTAAGAGACTCCTCCCTTGCCGGTTCTGTTTTTATCTGGCCTAATGGCATTACATTTATTGGGGAAAATTGAATTGTATTCTTTAAGCCCCGGGGTCAACCATGATTCCGCACATCTGCCAGACCCTAATTGATCCAAATTCAACCATGGACATTATCAATGACAATCGGCTTCGACTAACTACACTTTATTGCTCGCTCCATCTGTCTTTTTTTATTTGCTTTGGTTACCATATATCGTACATCTCCTTTAACATTATTTTACTGCTCCTGTACTCGGTGCTTTGGGTGTTTGATTCAAAGCTGATTTAAGAGTAAGCAGGCACTGATGGAGGTGTAAACAAGACATTAAGCCCTTTCCTTAAGCCAATGCCTGAGGTTGCAGAAGACCTAATCAAACCATCAATTACAGGCTTCGAAAGCAGAAAGGATGTGGCATAAAAGGTTAGTAAAGTCCCTGTGGACAGCTGTGTGTGCGCTGGTGTCTGTCGGGTGAAAAACAGGTGAGATGGACAAATAGATTGGAGAGAATGAAGCGCTGCTCTTTGGCCTGCTCCCGCCTTCTACACACATGTGAGAGTGTGGAGGAGGATTGTCAGGGGTCATGGCTCTGTGACGGGCGACTTTCGTGTCAGGAGTTAGAGGAAATAACCGAGCACAGTTCATCCAAACTGAAGAGACAGAAGACAGCCAGGCCAGTTCCACCAGCTGAGGGTGTAAATAGTCATGGAAAAAATGATTAGACCACTCTTGTTTTCTTCAGTTCTTTGTTCATCTTAATGTCTGGTAGCACTAAAGGTACATTTGTTTAGACAAGTAGAATGAAAACAGCAAAAATAGTTCATAAGAGTTTCATTTCAGAGCTGATATCTAGACATTTTCCATGATTTTCTTGATAACCAAAATCACTTAAGCTCTTCCTTCAATAGCTATGGCATTGCACTGCCAAAAACAACATTTAGGCATTTCATGTTTTCTTTTGTCTTTTTTAGTCACATGATCCACACAGGAGTTAGTACTTGATTGCATGTTATGTAATCAGCTGCATTTTTTGTTGTTTATTTTATTCTTCAGGTAATACACCTTTAGTGGTACCAGGGACTAAAACGAATAAGAAATTGAAGAAAACAAGGGTGGTCGAAACCTTTTTTCCACGACTGTATGTGGGCTGCAAAACAGAAAACAAAAGAAGCACAGTCCAGTTTATTGTCGCCATGTACAATGTGGAACGGTACCCTACAGGTTTAATCTTTTTTTCTCACAGGGGACAGTTTGGCATGTCACAGAAGGGAAATATTGACTAAATTCCATTTAGTCGCTCAGTTTCAGGATCCTGGTTTATCGACACGCTGTCGAGACTTAATGAGACGCTTAAAAAGAAAGGAGTCATTCTTAACTTTCTTAGTTTTACCTGAACTTTCTGCTGACACTTTTTCCCTCCATATGATTAAAAGGAGTGAAAATGAGTTGATGTTGAAGTTTTTGGTCCAACTGGAAGCTTAAACACAAAACGATATTAGCAAATCCAAATGGGTTTTAAGAAGAGAATGAAAGAAAAATAGCCATGTGGACATTATGTCGTAACAAAGTGTCCTTTTTTTTTTTCTTTACACTTCTTAACCAGTTGTAATGATGTACATCTGAGCTCCAGAACCCTGTGGATTAATTTTGGGTGTAGCTGCAGCACCAAACACAAGTTTTAATCAGAAAAGATGTTAAATTACCGATTTTTCAGGTTTTTCCAGCAGCTTATCAGAAAAGCTACTCCAATTGTAATTCAGTTTGCCGTGTCTTTTCTATAGAGATGATTCAGTAAGTTTCAAGGTTTCTTGAATTCCATGGAAATAAATCATCAAACCTGCTGCTGTACGCTCTAAAGAGTAACGTTTGCACACATAAAGGAAAAAAATCACCTGAATCTGTTTGAGTTATGAAAACCTCTATTCAAATCAACCAACAAGCTACACTGAGTTACAGGAATTAACTTTCTCTCTTCAATCAAAATTCATTTTAATCAGTGGAGAGGACTTAAAATCCTGAACTCAAGGTGACGAAAAGCAACGTTTTCAAGCAGTTTTCATTACGTTGCATCAACTTAAATTTAGTTTGACATCACCAAATGTATGCATTTGAGCTTAAAGTGCACACAATGTGAAGTTGATGCAATTGCCGTCACTATTATGTCAACTCAAACCCATGAAAATAATGTTTGTAATTCAAAGATTCATCTAAATGAGTTAATTGGATGTTTTTTTTTAACCTTGCAACCTTTCATTTAATTAAATAGTTCGGATAGGACACAGTAAATGCAAATTCTACGTATGTTGGATTCAGTTTTGCCCATGATGTCAAACCAGTCAATTTTTCTCCCGGGAAGAGGCTCATAAAGGGTTTGGACCAGAGCAGACAACAGAGAACAGAACAGAAAGTCTGGCATTGTGTTGGTTAATGTAATAAAGACTCAGTCCCCGAGGCAAAAACAGAGATCTGCGTGTCCCTCTAATGTCTCCGGCCTTAATGTGAGCCTCGGTAATATTCTCTCTTTCCCTCTACGTGTCTTGATGTTTTGTTTCTTCTTAATCTTTTACACCATCACACTCCAGCCTCTTCGCCAGCCTGTTTCTGCTCCATCACACCGCTGTCTGTTGCGGCCGATCAGCCTCTTTCGCTCACTTCCTGCTGTCTCATATCTCTTACACGCACACTTATCTTTCTGCTGCCACGACTGATGTGTCAGCAAACACAAACGAGATGAGACGCCCCGTAAAGTCAGCTGTGATCTGGAGGGAAATGAGGGAAAGGAGCGGGGGATGGGACGGATAGGGAAGGAGGAACAGATTTAGGGAAAACTATGCTCCTTTGTGCAGTCATGCTTGGAGTTTATGCAAAACGCCTGGGGTTTTTATGTGACATTATCCTGCCTACAACGATCCAGATATTGCCCCCATCTCTTTACCACCATGCATTACACAGACACACAAAAAAAACAGTGTCTGAGAATCTTTGCAGCAAACCAAATATCACTTATAAACGTTATGTTTTATGAAGAGTGTAATGGTAATTTGTGATGGTATGCTAAACCTTTATAGATCTATGTTTAATTAACTTTAATCGTTTTATTTTATTCCAGGTTTGCAAAACACTCTATATTGTCTCTGTTTACATAGTAAGAACTGTGGCAAAAATAATTGGAAAAATCGTTCAGTAAAGTGCAAAAACATCCATAAACCAACAGAATTTACTGCCTCAATAATGAACCCAGCCTCACTGAACAACAGATAAAGTTCATCATGAGCCCAGAGATAGAGACCAACTGGTATAGAGAAATAACAGTGCAGTAATCTGATTAAACACAACTTTATTTTGAAGTATACACCATGCAACATTAACTTGTTTAAAATAAAACCTGTTTACACAGGGTTTTTTTTAATTCAAGAATCTTTTACAAAACCGATTGAATGCATTTCTCAGTTCTTTAAGTTGCAAAGAAAAAAAGATTTTCAAAATTAAAAAAAGCTTTGCTGATATAAGAAAAATGCAATGAAGTTCAAGTCATAATATGCATGAAACATTTAATTTAAATTCCATCTTTAGACACAAAAAAGTGACAGGTAAAAATATCAGATCCTCAGATACTCACATGAAACATCCATAAATGTCATATTTCAAAAAATTTCGACTTTGCTTTACACCTTCTGAGGTTAGTGCTCTTGTATTTATATCATCTTGTCGCTTGTCTTCTGCAGTTGTTTAAGGGCAACTGAGAATTAACGAATATTGAGTTGTGGATGGAAAAGCAAGTTAACTGACATTCGACTAGATTTAATACAGAATCTGTGTGAGCTTTTAGTGTCCTGAATATGTAGCATTTGCCGTGCAGAAGCCATTATGGCCTCAAGCGATGGTGACATGCAAGTGACTCAGTATTATCTTTATTGTTATGTCTATTTAAAGCAAAGTGCAAACATTAGTCACTGTGATTTCCAAACAGAACAAGAAAAATTGCATCAGTGAAGCCCCAGAATGAACTGAGAGAGAGTGTTTTGTTGTTCATGATCTCCAACTTTCTGTTGCTCAAAGAACACTGTGTCGTTTTGTGTTTCTAAAGTTGCATGATCTCACTTTAACTGCCAAGTCTAAGGGCCCCTACAGGTCTGGGGCCCTGAGGCAGCTGCCCTCTTTGGTTTGACTGTTTGGTGATCCAGCTTTGGCAAAAAGGTCTGTATTAAACTGCACTGAAGTTGATGTTATTATATAATGCAATGAAAGCTTCAATTCTGCTTTTGAATCTTAGTAGATTTTTAGCCAAAAAACAGCAAAAGGTGTCAGTATGAGGTGATGTATAAGAAATGCCACTCTGACACACATCATATGTGCCAACACACAAACACACACAGAGAAAAAGCAAAGGATGAAAGCAGAATTCACCTCGACACGACCAATCCGACCATCTCATTCTCTGCTAATATAAATATTTCAGCGCCGCAGACTCTCAGAGTGCACTAATCTCCACTTCTGTGAGTTTGAATAATAAATGCAATAAAAACTCACATGGCTACCCTTAACATCGCCTCAAACTGCCCCTGGTCTGATCTGAGCGGGGAGAGGGGAGCAGTTGTAGGGCTGGATGGGATAATTGGAGGAGACGATGAGTGAAGAGCTGGGAGAAAAAAAGAGAGAGATGGAGGGGAAAAAAGTGGTGGAAGATTCAGACAAGAGGGGGATGTTGTGGATCACAGATTATGGAGGGAAACAAGTAGAAACAGTCCATGGATAGACTGAGTGAAAGGAGGCGAGGGGAGGTGCACAGAGAGAAATGATCCTTCCAGGGACAGTTTGTTTGTCATCCTAATTGAGTTTAATGAACGTTTTGTTCCAGACACAGAGGCCACTTTGTTTTTCCACCTCGGATGAACCTTGAGCAAGAGGACGGGTGTCATTTCTGTAATTATATTTATAGATTTGGGCATATAGCTGAGATGATTAGGTGCAGTGAATGTTAAGTGTGTGTAATGATTGCTATTGAACTCTTTAACTCTTTTACACTTTTTTTTTTTTATCCAGACACAACTCATCCCACATGCATTATAGTTGTGTTAGTCTCAGGAAAATTCATAATTGCTGGTCACATGAAAAACCTCAGCTGCATTGGGCACCAGTTAAGCCCAAAAGGACCAGCATCATCATCTTCTTCTTCTTTCTTTCTTTTTTTTTTTTTTTTTTAAATTCATGCCCCTCTCTCCAGCTCACCACAGCCAATCTGAGCCTGTGACTAAAGCGCCATCTCCCAGGCTGTAGCTACACTCCAGGCTGCGTTTTTTTAATTATTTTTTTTACTCGCTGGGTCTGCAGGCACCGAGAGCCACCTCTGGATTCAGAGCGCATGTTTTTCTTTCTCCTTTTTTTTTCTCTTCTCTCCTTTACTCGTCTCTCCTCGCAGCGCTGGACGGTCGCTCGGCAAGAATCAGCAGCTCCAAAAGCAAACCCATCCAGCAACCGAGCATCAAATCAGCAGCAGCAGCCCCACATTCTGCTGGACTGAGCGGCTGCAGACACTTTGGAGCCGTGCGCGCTACCGGCTGGCCAGCTTTATTCGACAAAAGCACATGCGGTAGAGGAGAGCGCACTGGAGAGGGAGGAAAGGAGGCAGATGCGTACAGATAGAGAGAATAAAAACCGAAAGAAAGAGAGCCGGGGAACCTGGAGCTGAACAAATATCTGACCTCGACCTCCTCCTCGGACGGTGGGATCCTGAAACGGAGATGGGCAGATTTTCTCTCACCAGGTCTCCTCCTCCAACACACATGCTGCCGAGGCTGCTGATGGTGGCGATGATGATGATGTTTGCGTAGGAGTATTTTTTTTTTTTTTTGCGTCGGTTAGCCAGTCTGTACTGTTCAAACAACTCCAGACAAGCGGTGGATGGACCTGTGCGTATTTCTGCTCCAAACGCATATTTTTTTGCCCCCGAGAGATTCTTGGTTTCTTTTCTTGTCGCCTTTGGAATGTTTCTGGTCTTTCTGGAAATGCACAGAAAAAAAAATGTTCTGCATGAGAATTAGAATAGTGTGCGTGTGAAAAAGTAGCCCTCAGAGAGAGAAAAATAACTTGGACATTCTGCAAAAGAGCGCATCTGCTATGTCTGTTATTTAATTAACTGCAGAAGAGGATCAGGCCCAGTGGGTTGTTTTTTTTTTTTATTCTGAGCTCTCCACTTTTTTGGTCACAGGTCGCAGGCGCTTGAGCATTTTCAGTTCATTACTTTATCGACATTGGAGCTGTTTTGTGTGTTTTCCCTGGGGGTCCTGAGTTGGTCTCATTCCTTAGTGACTGAGGTCGAGATAAAGTAAAAGCAGCTGAGGTCGGGACCTGAGCTCCGAGGAGCCACCACTGCCCTAGATGTGACCCGAAGAATTCCACTTATCTCTGAAGGTAATACTTGACCTACTCTGGAAGAAATTTCATCTTCTAACCTTTTAATATCAACCTTTTTGCTTTAAATGCATGCTTTGTGGCAGAAAAACTGATGATTAATGTGGTTTTGTTTGTTTAGTTAACATTTATACAAGCACAAAGTCTATTTAAAATGAAAATCTCAGCAAAAAAAAGGCACACATAGATAGATTACTTTGCTTCTCATTTCAGCACCATGGACAGCACCACTCGTCATTTGTCAGCATGGCAGAAATCTGCTTTTATCGTTCATAAACACAACATCTAATGCACATGTACACTCAGCAGGCTGTGTTTCTACAAGCTTTCATTAAACCATGATCAAGACTAGCCTATGTATAGGCTGGCTGAACAGATATAGGCATGTTCTGTGGCGGAACGATGGATAGGCAGGAGAGACAAAAGGGTAAAATCAGAAGGACAGGTCCATTGCTTTGTACGGAACACTTGCTGGCTGGTCGGCTCGCCACATGCTGACAAAACAGCATGGCTTGTGAGCCACAGCTACTGTCACCAACTGTTAGCCATGGTCACATCCAAACTGTTTGCCGCAGATATTTTTAGGCATGGTGGAAATGCATCTCGTGCAGCATTGAGGCCGGGCACTGAAAAAAAAAAATGCATTCCTGAAAATGTGGTCAAACTGACAGAAACGTTTCATGGAGCACGGGATGCAGCCCGCTACCTGCTGGGTGTTTTGGAAACACTGGTGCTGGTGGATGAAATAATTACTAACCGGCTGAAATGTGAACCCACAAGTGAAGCTGGGAGGGCTAAACCCAGCTTGCACAGGGTTTAGATTTAATAGATTTGCTCTTTTTAAAATCAGCATAGCGACTGCAGACTGAGAGCATGTTGGATTTTTGCAGACACCTTGCAGTGTGTTTTAAAAGTAGCGTAGGAATAGTTATGAGATACTTAGGTTTTTTTTGTGTGTGCTTTAGAGAATGGATGGATTTTTTGAGTTTGGGTGAAACTTGTGTTTGCTAAATAACAGGCGAGTGAGTCATTCTGCTTTTCTACCTGTTGTTCTAGTATCAACTCCACTGTGTTGTTTGACTGCAGATTTCATTCTCAGTACAGGCTCTGTTGTGTCCTTAAGCTACACAGGGATGGTATTTATTATTCTCTACTGTGCTTGTGAATTTGCAAAGATTTGAAGTTGATTTTGTCATTTTGAGTCTTGACTTCTTCCTCATGCATTTCATGTTTGCAATCAAATCTTTGCAGAAGACCGAAGGTCGCACACTTAAACTGATGTCTGTGAATTCAAATATGATCATCCAATATTGTCGTTTTCCACATCATGCCGCATGAAGTGACATTCTCTCAGCGCGAGACATGACTATTTAAAGCTAGTAGAGTCTATGCTGTGGCTTAAGAGGGCCTACAACAATGAAAGACAAGGCGGGGCTTGTGTTCCCATGGCGACTTCCTCAATGACCCTCAGACCAACCTTGGCCCCCTGGGAGATCAGTCATACTCCCGCGCACTCACAACACACACAAACACACACATATATGCACACTCTAGTCCCCCTCGGAGAGTGAATATGAGAGACTGTGTGTTTCTTGTTCGCCTCTCAGTCTTTACAGCAGGAGAGAAAGAAGAAGTAGAAGAGGAGGAGAGAGAGGGAGGGAGTTGAAGGACAAGCAGATGAGTAGGATGGAAGAAGAAATTCAAAGACAGATGGGTGATGAAAAAGATAGAGGTGCAGCAGAGGGAATAATGCATATAAATGGGGAGAGAGAAGGTTTAAAGAGTCGTGGAGAGGCTGCATATCCACTTCTTTTATTGTGAGCATTTAAAGTGTACTCACATTTCAGCTTAATTATCTTCAAAATGCACTGTGGGGAGGTGGAATTGTTATGGATCTGCTTTGGTTGTGATAGAGGAGAGTGAGGCGAAGAGGAGTGTATGGATTGAGGCTGTGGAGGGGGGGAGGGAATATGGCTGCTCAGTGATCATGTTAAACAGTCACCACCCGTTTCCTCCCTTCCTCCACCCGTCTCTCCTCCCCTCCCCTCCCCCTCCTCCCCCTCACAGCAGCTACACCCCTGACATGCTCGCACATCATCAAATGTCGTGCACACACACACACACACGTTTCTGCCTCAGATCTCCGGTGTCAGTCCGGCACACGGGCACGAGCGCAGGCGTGTGCGAGCGAGCCATCGGTCAGCTGGCCTCATCCCAGTGAGTGATTGTAAAAAGGAAGAAAAAAAAGAAAAGACAAGCTGGAGCTCATTCCAAAGAGTAGCAGCGAGGTGAGGGAGGAGGGTGTGGAGAAGCAGAATACAACCTGATCTCCGGCATCCGTCCGTTCTCACACCTCATCTGTGGGATCTTGGTTGTGTTGTATTTGTGGATTTTTATGCACACATGAATAGAGCCAGTAGTTTAGTGTAATATTTTCTGGGTATGATGTGCTAAAGGTAAAAGATGATATGATTGATGACCAGAGCTAAAACATATGTACAAAATAGTGGATTTTCTAGTAATGACTGATGTGTTGATGGTGTGATGTGTGTCTGTGAAGTACACACACACACACACACACACACACACACACACACACACACACACACACACACACACACACACACACACACACACGCGCGCACAGCTGGGAGATCACAAAGTACATCCTGTAACTTTGGCTTGAAGATACGTCCTTTTATAAAATGATATGTGGTGTTCTCAAAACATAATAATGTAAACTTAAAGCAGTACAGCTTTGAAAATATACTAGAACCATAGCAATACATAATGGTATAATATGCATGAAATCTATCACAAAATGATAAGGGTAAGATGTGGAGCAAAGAGTCTGGGCATGTTCTCAGTAATATGTGACCTAATAATAACCTAATTTCCTCTGTAAAGTGAGATCTAGGGGTGAAATATGATAATCTGACCAATAGATTCAGAAAAGTATATTGGTGTCAAATATGACCAACTCTCGCAGCATAAAAGACGAAGCACAGCTCGGTATGTTTAGTTTTTCTTGTGGTGTTAATCACTGCTAAGAACTACTCCTGGATTTCTGTTGACAATAAATCCTGCTGCCTCTGAATGCTGATTTCTCTTGGAGTCTTTTTTTTTTTTTGGAAGATCTTTAACATTTGAACACAGTCAAGTCTGAGACTCTGACCCCAGATTTTGTGACTTGGATTATAATTTATTAGTAGCTGTATTAATTAAAACATAAAAGAAGACTTAAATTGTTCAGATTATGATAAAATTAGTCATTTTGTTCCAAAGATGAGCTTCATTTTTATAATCACTCTAAAATATTGTTATGGTGATTTCATTGTGCTAAACAACTTAATCGCAAAGATGTGGGGACAGGATGGCATCGCTGGATGTTGTATGTGAATGTGGTGGATATGACTCATTGCGTTCACAAATTTTCAAACCCTAATCAAAGAAGTTTAAAGGTCAAAGTTATGAGAAGTAGCTCTGCAGAGATTTTATAGGGGCCATATCATGCAAAACACAGTTATTTCCATTTCTCCAGCGTATCTAGACCTCTAAAAAATGTGACAAAGGACCAGCACCTTGTTTCTTTTCCGTCTCTGTGTATAAAAAAGTGTCTCAGAACAAGATATTGCTCATTCCAAGAATAATGCAGGGTCACCAGAAGCTCCACCAACAACGAATGCAAAATATCTTGCCGCAGAATTACATTTTTGAATCAAATGCTGTCACATCTGGAATGCATTACCAAATGAAATTAATATGTTTTTATCGGTGTTGTTGGTCCTCTTTGTCTACTTTTACTCAAAAGCCCAACCAGGGACAGGGAGTTGAAAATTAGCTTAATGCTATACACTCTATATGGCAGGCGTCAGATGTTTTCTATGTTAATTGCACGATCCCTATCAAATAAATAAACAACAAAATAAAACAAAGTACTTGTTTTATTTTGTGTTGAGGCAGTTCCTCCGAGCTCCAACTGCAGCTACACACTGTTGCATCCGGTATTAATACAACTGGGCCATATGATTTAGTCAAATTATCATGACTTCAGCTATAATTGTCGCAGTCCTTTGTGCAAACTGAGCTGTCATTTGACTCTGTGGTCTCGGCAGCTCGAGCTTATTTATAATCTGCTGAAATGCTACGACATATATGACGTACCTCCGTAAAGAAGATTGTGGGTCAGAGTGGACAGAAAAACACGCTTACTGCAAAATCTGATGGAATGCAATAGGACATCTAGGTATTTTTGGCTTTCTACATTTCATGTATTATGTGTAGGGGAAGTCTTTTTTTGGTGTACTATATAGTCTGGAGTTACAAATGTTGGAACACGCACTGACATTACAGCGTTCTTCCTGGTTGGTTTGTGGACAGCAGCAGCTCAACTGAATTTAAAGCGACAGACATAGAAACAGCATGTTTGGAACAAGGGTATTTTGTCATGTGAGACCTTTAAGATTTACTTGCATTTGGAATTCTAAAAAATGTCAAAATAATAGGTAAAAATAGGGATTTGCATGTTCCTTAACCAACGAGAACCCAGTGTAGCTGTATTCTCAGATCTCAGCACTGAATTGAAGCTACAGATGCTGTACAATCACTTGTACAACTGGCCTGCCTGACTACACACAGGGCCTGCAGCACGGTGCATACAGGATATTAAATACTAAACATAAAGGCAGACACCCCATTGTTTGGGCTAAGTTAACAATTTGCATTACATCTATAATCTGCAGTATTCATTTTGAAAACCCTCAAGGGCTTTCTCATTACACTTCACAGTGCAAAGCCTTCACGCTTATCACTGGAGCATGTAGGCTCAGCTGTATAATGTTAAATCCGAGACTAAAAAGTTGCAAATGTCAGCATGCTGCTTTTGGAAATTGATGAAGTGAAAAGAATGAAAGAACAAGCGAGCTCAGCAAGGTCATGACTTACTCCGCTGTAAGAGTTGATCACAACCAAAGTGCACATTAAAAGAGATTCATAAATTTGTATTATTCCTCTGAGTCGCTCCATCCGGCTGCTTCAGCGTCGCCAGAGATTAGCATACGATGAGTGAATTTAGGGGGAGCGTTGGTCCATGTGCAATCAGGCTAGAAGTTTTAAACCGCCTACTCAGAAAAAACAGAAAAGGCGCTGGTGAAATGTCAGTCTGCAACAGTCCTGTCGCCATAGTAACTGAAGACCCATACATACTCTTACACACACTGCCTCTTGAGTGCTGACCATTAGCACTAACAACCAAGCAATCACCACGGCTTGAGGTTTTAACACATTCCCCTCAGCCATATATTTCATCTAGGATGTGTACTTTCATCATATCATCTTCTTAAAGATGCCCTCTACTGCCTTTTCTTCTTCATGTTGATCGCTTTCTTCTTTTTTTTCTGCCCGTGCCTGTTCCTGACCTCTGCTTTTTTTCTTTTTTTTCCCCTCGCCATCATACCATATCTTTCCCTGCTGACCTTTGAGTGTTTGACCTGTTTCTGGTTCTCCAAGGTTTGATTATGCATGTCCACTTGTTGTGTCGACATGAACCGTAGGAGGCGCTTATGTATGCAGCAGTCAGAGATGCAACTGTGGAGCATAATAGTGCAAACATCGTGCATTTGATGCTTTATTGTCTCTTTGTGCAAGTTGCACTTAAAAACATAAATGGCATTTTCTAATGAAAGAAGCTAAATACCACACATTGTTTCTGCATGTCTGCTGCATGCCACACATTTGTGTCGGTCAGATAAGGCACATTCTAACATTAACATTGAAAAAACCCTTTCAGCTTCATGCATATATGCTTTTTTTTTTTTTTTTTAATTATAATTGCCTTCATAAAGGCAAGAAAATGAACACCCAATCAGGAGGGAGGATTTTTCAAGATGGTCTCTGCAACTGTGGCAAACACAAAAGCACATGTTCACGTGATTTACATACTGAATTATGTCATTTCTGCAGTAAAGCTTTAATATTTACACTAATGTTCTAAAATGATATTTTTTGAGGGGTTCAATCTGTGTAGGTGTAATGTACAAAACTCACCTCTGTGCCAGTGAAGTGCCATTTTCCTGAGGCCATCTTTTTCCCTCACCTTAACCAATTTGGTATTTTTGTGCCGCAGTTAGAGTACAGGCAAAAATAAGGTGTGCCACTGACATTCCTGCAGTGAAATACTGCAATTTTCATGTCAAAGATGGCTGCGTTATTTGCCTCCTGCCATACAAGGAGAGAGTCTACATCAGCTGCTCTGCATTTGGGTTCACAGAAATAATCCTTTTTCTCTTAAGAGACACACTAAAAGAGAATAAGACAGAGACAATATCCCAAAATCTCTGTTCAATCCCCAAAATAGCTGTTCATATTAGAGATGAGGAAGTAGAACTTTCTAAGAATGCAAAATATTTAAGTGACTCATGCAGCTGATGGTATTTTGTGCATGTTTTCGTGTATCCGACAGATGTAATTTTGCCAATTGCCACAGCTGTGCAGGAATTTCATCTGTGCCTGGAATATGTAGTAACCGCCGACTCTCCAGAGACTATTTTGAGTTGTGTAATTTTCTGTAAATGCCATGTTTGCTTGACAGACTCTGAATGTGCAAAAGCGTTGCACAGTGGGATCCATCCATCTCACACTGTATTTGCCTGTGAGTGGCACTGCTGTTCAACGTGATGCTTAAAACCAAGTCCTGCCTACGCTCCCGAAAGGCAGCGAGCATCGGCTTGAACAGAGGATAGTGGAGGGAGCAGAGGAAGAGGCTGAACAGATGGAGAAAAGGCAAAGAAACAGTGAGAGAGAGAGAGAGAGAGAGAGAGAGAGGCAGTGGAACACAAAAGCAGGAGAAAGATGACAGGTGAATGGCATGAGTGGCAGTGTTGTAATATAGAGGAGGATATAAAAAGATGAAGAAGAGCAGCAGAGCAGCACCGGTGCACGAAAAAGACAAGGAGTGAGCACACATGGGCAGTTTCCTTAAAATGTTGCCTGTATTTAGCCCCCATTCATGAAAAGCATACACTCCTAACTTTCTAGCTGAGTCTTGGTGCACAAACAAACAGAACTTCCAGTGAGGAGCTGCTGCGCTTTCTTTTAATGCTGAGTTTCTCTTCTGCTTTGTCACATGTGTGCATCAGCAGGGGGTTATGTAGTGGTGAGCGCTGCCGTAACCAGGTTAAGATGCTATAATATGACTCAACCTTCACTACACCACCTCTGGTTTCGCTACATTCACTGTGGCATCTGGCCAGGTACTGTCTGGTGCGTTTTAATGCATGCGTTTAGATAAAATATCAGATGAAATATCCATTATCCGGCATGAGGACGGTGTGATCAGGTTACGTGTCCTTGATTTAAAAGGAGCTCAGGACTCGATGTACAAAAGAAAGAAGAAGAAGAAAAAAAACAAGCCGCCTGCCTCTTTCATCCTTCACTTGTTGGCCAGCAGACATCGTTTTACCTTTTGAATTAACAAGAATGACTTTAAGAGAAAAGTCATTGCAAGATAACATGAAAAATCCTGTGTGGGCTGTTGAGGACATTCAAAAGAGAAAAAGGCTTTCGGCTGTTAAAATATAAAGTGGTGAAAATGAAGTGTCACAGGTTACTGGAACTTCAACTTGAAAGTGTAGTAATGGCCCGAAAAAATTTCTATATTTGCATAATAATACCCATGGTTTCCAGAAACAGACCTTGTACTGATAGATGTGGGTATGTGTTTTCTATTCACAGCAAACTTCTGTTTGACAGATTGACAACGTGTCACATCCCGGGGGTGAACGTGCATGAAAACCGTAAACAGCAGAGGATTTGAACGCACCATAAAAAATATGATACAAGAATATATAATTACAGGACTTTTCATATCATAGTTGACGTTTTTGCCATTTTCAGGCCTAAAATCAATATGGCCGCCTATAACCAAACACAAAAATTTTAATTGAAATTTTTTATGAAGATACTGTAGTAAACCTGTTGACACTTGACTCACACACTACTTTATATTAAAGGGCATTTGAAACATAGTTGACAGGTATCATAGTTGACATTTTTGCTGTTTTCAGGCCTAAAATCAACATGGCCGCCTTTAACCAAACACCACATGGCATTTTTAGAGAAAGATTCTTCCAAATATTATATATACAATTGAGTAAAATTGAAATTGAAAGTTATTTATAAAGATATTGTAGTAAACCTGTTGACATGCCATAAATCCACACTTGACTCACACACTATTTTATATTAAATAACTCAGAAAGCCTTGCAGTCTTCCAGTCTTTTCTTCAGGAGGAAATGACATCATGTAGAGCAGGTCATGTGATCTGGAATTAACACACTTCCTTGAGAGGTGTTTTTGTAATGGGGAACTTAGTTGAAAATGATTTCTCAGACACAGATACAATTTGTTATTTTCCATATAAAATTAGATATAGTGTCAAAAAAAGAAATATCTGTCATGATTATCTCAACTTGACAAAAAGAACATAACCAAAACAGTTTTTGATTAAATCTAACATCACCTGTGAGCTGTGAAGCGACTTCATTCAGAAAGTTGCTTCTCTGAGACACACAGATGCATTTTTGAGCCCAAACTAACCAAACTAATTGAAGGATACAATTCAATCTATCATGCTGTTGCTCGAGGGAAGTAAGGAAACGGCTAAAATTGGAATTCTAACTTTCAAGTGTCAAAGAGTAAATGTAATTTAATGATTTCTTATCTAATTAAGGAAGAAGGAAAGAAATTACGTTTATTTGAGGCCGTGTAGCCGGAGGGAAGGCTTGTATGTGTGCACCTTGTGGTGTATGTTCTTATTAACGATCACAGTTTTCAGCGTTTTGCGGTATTACCTATCACAGAGGCAGACTCGGTTACCTGTTACCTGCCTGGTGTCTTTGCAGGGCTAATATTTTTCACAGCAGGAGGTCCTAATGGAACCCTGAGTGTTAAAGCAAACTGTCCTTGCAATTTCTCTGACGCAGATTTGACTGATACCGAACGTACAAACCTGGAGTGAACCGGAGATACACAGCAGACAGCTTGATTGAATAGATTCATCTTATTTACTGAAGAGAATAAAATAGACACACGTATGCGCACAGGGGTTACGAACTAGCCAGGGTGAGCTTAGATTTGGTTTTATTTGTTATTCAATCATAAAGAGCAGTCAGAAGAGAGTAAATACTTCTTGACAAGCTGATATTGTGTCTTAAACGGCAGTTATTGTAGTTGCTGTCGAGTCGTAGCTCTGCTCTAGTCCGTATTTGTGAAGCTCTAAGTGCAAACGGTGACTACTGCTTTTGTTTTTAGAGTAAAGTTGCTTCAGTGAGTGTGTCTGAGTCTTGGACAGGCTTTTTAAAATCGACAGTGTTTGTACTAAAACAGATTTTTTTTTTAATCGTGGGCTTTTCACATTCAAATATTCGCTTTAACAGACTTGCATATTGATCAAAGGTGCACACAGTGTCTGAACTGCACTTCCAACTTTTACTTTTTTCACTTTTTTTGTGGTCAGAAACGACAGCTGCAGCATTTATAAAGCGCTTGATTTAACTCTGATTCATCATTATTCCTACTGAGATGAGAATATGAAGAATAGGAAGGAGAAAGCAGATACAAATGTAACCGCTGATGCCTGTTTTCAAGGTTTATTCTTCGGCTTTCTGCTTTGCTGTGAAGAAAGAAAAGTATTTTCTAATCTTTGAGCTTATTATATCGTGCTACGCTTTGAGGGAGATTGCAAGAACACCGTGCATGTCGATACCTTTATGAAAGTGAATTGTTGATGAGTCGCCCTCACGCACGAATCATGCATCAATCATCTTACGAGTGGCCCATGATAATGAGGATAGAGAAAAATAGAAATACATACTGGCATGCACAAATACATTTCTAACTATAATTCTCTTAATTGCAGCTGCTGTTTGATTATCTCTTGTATTTAACCACATCGGCTTTATCCAGAAGGAACGCTTTCAGGCTTGTGACTAAAAACTAAAGGGTCAGTATATTTTATATTTTAATTGCGGTCCTTTTTGTAACATAGTTTCACATTTTTGCCATTTTCAGGCCTAAAATCAACATGGCCGCCTATAACCAAACACCACATGGGACTACAGCTACATCAGTAAGGCCGTGGATGAGCAATAAGACACCCACCCAGCCTTTAAAACTCTGAACCTTTCTTTTCTAAGTCCATGCTTTTCAATGACAGGAGCTGATGCATTGCTGAATGAGTTTCAGGGCAAGCAACTGCTCTTCAATTCATCAACTGTGAAGTTCAAAGAAGTGTAATATCTCTGAGCCAACTTGAGCTCCTGCCGGTGCCAAGATTATAGGCTGTCATACCCAGACTAGTGGTATTATTTGCACAGCAGTGGGTAGGACATGGTATGGCAGAGGGGAGGAGCGGGAGGCCGACTGGCACAATGTGATGACATGCAATTATGTTAAAAAGATTCGAAATCGAAAGCTCATTTTCTTCACCGAACAATAAATGTCAGACTGACAAACAGATAAATGTCATCCTTTGAACAGTTTTTGTGCTTTTTAATAGAAAAATCTGCTCGGCTTAAAGTGGAAAAAGGAAGCTAATACTTTTAATGCTGTTCTTAGAAGAGCAGGGAAAGTTTGCCCGCTTCCACCTTGACACATACGCAGAATATCCTTTAACTTCACTTCTTTCACGCTGGCGTGACGACAGCCCTTACCAGAGCGACTCATAAAATCAGCCCTCTTAACATGATTTTCTCCCTGAGCTACAGCACTTGCATAGAATCACTAACAATCCATGTTCTGTTCCATTTCTGTAGGAACTGTAAGAGCTAACGGCTTCCTCCACGGTGAACACAGGTGACAGTTACAGTAAATCCTATATCGACTTCATGCTGAAGTACATCAATCATAAATGAGATTTGTAGCTAAGAGAGGAAGGTGGGAAAATTAAAGGCTTTGAACCGACTTGTGATCTACCAAAGAAAGCAATAATCTTAGAGTGTTATACATCATATCTAATATATTCACAAAATGTGTGAGTGAGTGCCTTGAAATGTGAAGTTTATAGTTTTCAGGATAGAAATATTGTAGCAGGGACACCATTTATCTTCCCTGCATGGATATTCTTTGTTACCTGAAGTGGCTGAATAAACCAAACCCAAAGTGGCATTTTGGAGAAATATTGCATGTGATGATTCTCTGTGTTCCTAGTATACAGTCATGGAAAAAAATTATTAGATCACTCTTGTTTTCTTCAATTTCTTGTTTATTTTAATGCCTGGTACAACTAAAAGTACGTTTGTTTGGACAAATATAATAACAACAAAAATGGCTCATAAGAGTTGATTTTTCAGAGCTGATATCTAGACATTTTCCATGGTTTTCTTGATAACTGAAATCACTTAAGGTCTCCATCAGTAGCTATGGCATTGTACTGCCAAAAACAGTTTTTAGGCATTCTAGGTTTTCTTTTGTCTGTTTTAGTCACATGATCCACACAGGAGTTAGTACTTGATTGCAAAACCATTGTTTTTGATCAATCAATCAAATTTATTTATAGAGCACTTTACAACAGCATCAAAGAGGACCAAAGTGCTTTCCATCACCATGATAAAACAAAACGATACAATTTGAGTACTATAAAACCATAAAAACCATAACGCAGCACAGATGAATCGGTAACATTGAAATAAGGCATTTTGCAATGACCTGAAAATAAAACAGCGCTAGGAGTCAAAGGCACATCTGACTTGAATAGCGACAGGTCGATGAGAACACGAAGTTCCGGTGGAAGTGTGTTCCAGAGTCTTGGAGCGGCATCAGCAAAAGAATGATTATCCCACTGCTTGTACCGAGACCTTTACACGTCCAGCACCATCAGAGTGGACGACTGGAGGACTCTGCTGGGACGGTGAATGGGTAAAAGCTCAGATTAATATGAAGGAGCAAGGCCATGAAGAGCTTTAAAAGCAAATGTAAAAGTTTTAAACTCAATGCGATGATGGATCGGGAGCCAATGGAGGGCGGAGAGGATGGACGTGATGTGACTGTATCTCGATGTGCGGGTTGGAAGACGGGCATTCTGAACCAGTTGTAGTCCTTGGAGTGATGACTGTGTGATACCAAGTTAAAGTGCATTACAGTAGTCGATGCGAGAACTAATAAAAGCGTGAATGGCCTTCTTCAGGTCATGTTGGGAAAGAAAGGGCTTGACTTTAAACCCTAACCTATACTGGCACACCAGATATTAAAATGAACAAGAAATTGAAAAAAAACAAGGGTGGTCTACTAATTTTTTCAATGACTGTGTGTATCTCTGTGGTATCATGACATTGCGATATCTTCATAAAAATGGACGAACTCCAGAGAGAAGCCTAAATGGATATTATCTAAAGACGTATGTGGTGGACAAGGAAGGGCAGACATGCTTCATTGCTTTCCTGCATGCACGACGCATTTAAAGTTATCGAAGCGCTTCTTACAGCAGCCTGCTATTCGAACTGGAAGAACAGCTAAGCAAGGTCATTCAGATGGATGAGAGACATTTAGCGAGCTGTATAATTAAATGAAGAGACCCTCAGGTCACCGTTAAGTTTTTTCAAACGTCCTCATGGTGCTATATTCATACTAGCCCACAGCCATTTTTATGATATATCATTCACGGAGGGACACTAATTACAGAAATGTTGCCCAGGCACTGCTAGGACAGATGGGATAGATGAAAACTGCTGCATTCATGGCTACCAGAGAAAACTGCTTCTTCTTTTTCCTTTTGTCTGCAACACCAAATTCCTCCTTTTGTGCCTTTTTGCGGCAGCCTTTGGGATTTCCCGCTACCTGTTTCAAGGTTAGGAATGAACTAAACTGGTTAGTGTCTTTGTGCAGAGGGTGAAGAACTTTACCTGAGGCGAGGTGTGTGTTGTCATTACTCTTAGAGGTGGGTGCAGAGACACAAAGAAAGACATTTTTGTGCACCAGGTGAAGTTTATGCTGGAACAGGGTGAGTTGGGAAGGGGCAAATCATTGCAGTCTGACAGGATAATGTAGAAAATGTAGGCTAATATCACAAGGATCAAGTAGGAAATCATGCACTTATCAAAAAATGTGTACTTCAGTCTAGCCATAAAGAAAAAGGGAAGTATTTTGCCAATGTTACTGTTTCCATTTAGGCCTGAGAGAGACTTTAACATAAATTAACTCTATTAATTTAATTATCATGTATTGCTTAACCCTCGTGTCGTCCTGCGGGTCAATTTACTTGTTTTAAAGTTTGAAAATGTGGAGAAAAAAAAAGTATTTTCACAGTGAAAACTTCCACATTTTTAACATTTTGGGAAAAATTTTGAACATTTTTGCTGGAAAAAATGAGATGTTGAAGAAAATATTTCTTTAAAGAAATTCAGGAAAAAAAATCAAGGAAACACAGGACTGGATTTTGTTTTTTTTTTCTGAATGTCCTTAAAGAAAATATTGTAAGTTTTACTGATATATATATATATATATATATATATATATATATATGTAATCACTTTAAATATTTGTAGGATTTTTAAAAAAGATTTTTACTCATTTTTTGAAAATATTTACAAGAATTTTCTTGTCAAATTTTGCCAAATAAAACTTTTAAGGGCATCTTTTATTGGAATTTTCTTCCTGAAGAGTTTGCAAATTTTCAGAAATTTGGGGAATTTTTTTGCTGAATTTTGGGATTGTTTTCAGACATAGGAACAATGTTTTTGCTGCCCGTAAACGAAGATAACTGGAAGTTAGGAGAGTCTTATTTTCCCTCTTGGGAAATATTCACTCATTTCATAGACCGTAGTTTTTTTTGGAATTCTAGCATTAACAACAATTTCTTTGATTTAGGACTTTTAAACTTTAAATTTATGTATTTCCAGTCAACACCTTCTCCCTATATCCACATGTAACCATCAATGTTGAGCAGCCGACTTTTAAACAGACTGTTATGTGTGGAACTGGTGGACATGACCTCGGGTTGATAACTTAGCATAAAGACCGGACACAAGGGGTAATAGTGAGCCTGGCGATGTCCAACATTCACCAGAAGGCCAGCACCTCTAAAGCGCACTAATTATTGCTTTCAGGCTCAGTTGTTTAATGCAGAAAAAAATGAAATGTAGAAACTATAGTTGGTTAAAGAGGGAGTTAAATACTGTAATTATTTCTCAACAAACAGCATATGAGTGCTGCTGTGATTTCCTGTAGTTTTGTCATCAGTGTGGTTGCCTGGCAACCAGTTCTGTGCGAAGGAAGCTAGACATGCTGAACTGCTTCGTCTTTATGCTAAGCTAAGCTAATCACCTCCTGACTGTAGTTACATCCTTTTAGTCAGTGATAGAAGAAGTTTTCAGATCCTTTACTGATGTAAAAGTACAAATACAGCATTGAAAAAATACTCCATTACAGGAAAAGTCCTGCATGAAAAATGATAGCTAAGTAAAAGTTACACCTATTAGCAGGAAAATGTAGCATTAAAGAAAAAGCACTGGATGGTCGCACTGACTTGATATGTTATTATGTTTGACATGATAAGGTTAATAGTACTGAAGCATTAGTAGTGTGTCAGCAGCATGGTACTGTTTGAATTCCTTTATATTCAGTTTTACATACAGGGACAGCAGAAGAGACAGCAAATATTTAATGGGAGAAAAATGAAGAAAAAAACATTAGAATACACCATTTTTTGGAGGGGGGGTGGGGGGCGGGGGTTGGACGTATATGGTAACTCCATTTATTGTAATCATTATTTGGTAAAACTGTTAACAACTCAGACACCTTTGACCCTGATGATGACACACAGCAGGTTGTAAGACATAAAAAGCAAAAAAAAAAAAAGGAATTCAATGGTTTAATTGCATTTTCAAAGCTTCTTATATTAACCACTGGGTACACAGAAGTTACTCAATGCTTTACAGGGTTGACAATCAAATACATTTCTATGAATTCTTGATGAAGCATTGGTCATTATGTCACTCTTTATATTCACAGATTGGAGCTTTGTTGTTTGTGAAATAAAATGAAGTTCCTGGCATAGAAACATGACGGATATCGGTCACTAAAAATAACATTTCTCAGGACTTTTGACATTTCAGTGAAGAGCCATACATGTGTGGCAGCATATGCAGTGTGTGTTTGTATATTCTGTGTGTGTGTGTGTGTGTGTGTGTGAAGTCTCTCTCTGACAGCGAGCATTGTAACGGAGCTCTCTCCATTGTTTTCGGGGCATGTTATTGTCTCTTGTGTACGACTCCACTTCACCACCTACTGTGTACTTCTCCCCCATTGAACTGAAAGCCTGTCAACAGCCATTATCCTGAGCAAGACCTCTGCTGTGATCCCTGCCATGTTTCATCGAAGCGTTGCAATTTATTCCAAAGCCCACTGTCTGGGCTTGTTAGCTATACTACTAAAATTATGGCGTGTGTGTGTGTGTGCGCTGCCTGCTGCTATTCTTCCTGAGCCCCGACTCTCGATGTTCCCGTGGACGAACACCAGCAAAAAGGAGCTGAGTGGACAAGTTTGCCTTTCTCCAGTACTATTTCGCAATGGAGCATGAATTGTTCATTTGCCTGTGTGTTTGTGTGTGTGGTTGAGTAATTAACACTGTTTGTCGCCTTGCTGCAACACATCTCTCACACACTGATCTGATTAATGAAGCCCCAGGAGATGCACATAGCCTGCACAATGACTAACACTGCATGTATGTATGTGTGTGCGCACAATAGTAATGACTAACCATGGAGGTATATCAGTGACAACAGTTTTGAGAGTGCTACTCAGTCTGCAAGTCATCCTTTGAGAGCGCACTGGCACACAGATTTGTAGGACCAGATTTAGATTTGGGCACGTGCTTCCCATAATGCATCATTTCTTAGTCTGCTCTCTCAGTTTGGTCCGGCTGTTTTGGCAACTTCTGAAGAAACGACAACACGAGTGGTCGAGTTGCAACGAGCCACTCTGTATGCAGAGGTCAGGCTAATTTCCTTCAAAATTCAGATTTTTGATATATTACTGTAAAGACAAATTGGTAACTTATCACTCCGGAGTTACGTGATGATCGGTTTGTCCGTCTGTTAGTCTGTCTGTTAGCAACATTACTAGAAAACGGAATAACGGATTTGGATGAATTTTTCGGGGAAGTTCAGAAATGACACAAGGACCAAGTGATTAGATTTTGGCAGTGATGTGGCTTATAGACTGGATCTACGGATTTGTTAAAGATTTCTGTATCATTGCGAGATGGCGTCACTGTAACTATGACAACAAGTGAATGCTACTTACAGATCACATGGTATCTACAAAGGCATGAAACATTTAGTCACAGGTATTTGGAACTGAACACAGCAACAACAAAAATGAGACCAAAAACAAACAAAATGAAACACAAAATGACAAAAAATAGACAGAAACGAGAAACAAATTGACAAAAACATGGGACAAACGACTAAAATCAGACAATAAAACAACAAAAAACTACAAAAACAAGACAAGATATTACAAAAATGAGACACAAAATGACAAAAGAACATTGAGCAATCTAGTATTTTACTTCACAATCAAAACAACTTGTCAAGGGCTGAAAGTGGCCCACAGGCCACATGTTTGACACCCCTGCTCCAGAATATGGCTAGCAACTAGTTTTAATTTTATTTTATTTGACCATCAGAATTGTTTTGCAAAAAGCTTAGTGAATAAATCATTTGCCAAGAAATTTAATGTGATTTTAATCATTTCATTCCGATGCTTTTTGATTTTTGACGTACGACACTGGATTATACTACTCTTTGGAAAAGAAAAATCAGATGTCCAAGCTTTTATTTTGAAAGTTTGAAGTTCACTCTTCTCTCAGTCTGAGTTTCTGCTTTAGAGATTCAATCATTCAGAGCCTGAGAATCTTTTCGAGCATCTTAAACGTGACTACACAGCTGCTCTCACACACTCGGATCATCTGTCATCCTCACGATTCTGTCCTCCCTCACGCTCAAATCTAATTCTGCATTTTCAAATCCTGTGCCTGTATGCTCTTAATGCTAAACCGCAGACTGAGTAATGCTGGTTAGTGCGCTCTGACAACAGGAAAGTTGGTATAAGATTTTGTGTAGCACACTTGCCTATCTCACAATTTCAACTTCAACCAGCAATAACTGATTTGTTTTTGGCCACTTGGGGCAACATTGATGCATCGTCACCTTTCAAGCTGATACAGCAGATTTACAGAGCAGCTGCCTGCTTACATGCCCAGCGTCGCAGAGCAACAGGAGCATTCATCTTGAGCTGTTCATCTGTCCACTTAATGCCTGTCCAATAATCACTCTCCATTTAGCTCTGTTTTGTTCTCCGCTAGCTCTGGAGGGAAATATCTCACTCATTCTGCTGCTTGGTGCAAGAAAACTAGACAGTTGGTCTTTAGAGGAACTGCCTGCAGCTTCTGCTCGACGTAGCTAAGTTAAAAGATTCTAAAAGGCCCTGTCAAGTAATTAAATTTTAAAATATAAACAATGACTAGTACAGCTTGAAGCTCATCGAACTTGAGCAACAGGTAAAGATTTAATTTAGGACCTGCAGTGCGATACATCAATAATGCTCAGCTTCAATGTCTCCTTTCCTGACACCTAAAATGTCCCCAAAGCACCACATTTCCCTCAATTCAGCCTGAGGCCTTTAAAGGCCAAACGCTCTGTTCCTGTTGTTCCTTCATATTGATTTGGTCGGTGGAGTGTGCGGCCTGCAGATTGGATTAGAGTCCAGCTGTACTGCAGCCTGAGAGAGCAGCGGCTGTGCTGTTTGTAGACAGAACCGAGAGACACTCTGATCCATTCTAACTTTATAGAGCGTCTCTGGAGAGACATACTGCTATGAAAAGTAATATGGTTTCGATAAGTTAGCCACTGAGGAATCCAGCACTGTTTAGAGTTTTGTTTTGTTTTTTTCAGGGTTAGAAGGTCACAGTTGTCAGGTGGTTTGCTGATTAGTAAATACTTAGACTGCACAGTGAAGTGAATGTGAGTAGGCTGAGAGATGCTGTTAATGCAGGTCGAAGAAACTGGAATAAAGTCACTGTAAGCTGTATATTGGGGAAATCCTCTAATATGACAGTTTTTAGAAATGCCATTTGTCAGAAGAGTCCATGTTTTGTGTCATAACTTTTTTTATTGTTTGTATTTTTTGGGCGTGCCCACGTCACAGTTGAGTTAGATCTTGACAACACAAACCCATACTGCAGTGTGCTGGCTGCTGATAATGGCTTGTACCATTGAGTCATAGCTTAGCAACAAGCCTGCTGGCCTATTTTTGGTTTCAGGCAATTATCCACAACGCAGTGTGTTGGTGTGGTCCTATGACACTTTGAGATTGTGGATGTAATGAAGGGAAAAAAGGTCTGCGCCCACATCTGTCAAAAGCCTGTCGGGTTTTCCCCAAATATACGGTATAACAATGTTTTCTACCATGGGAACTGAATGACAACTCCCTTATTTTCTATTTTCACACCACTATGTGGTGACAACAGTGCAAGAATATGATTTTCAGTTTTAAAATATAAGACACGTCAAGGAAACAGGGCAACAAGGCGCGACGGAGCAAACGATGCCGGGTTTTCCAATAAGAAGAGACACTTTTCCCACATTAAAATATAGTAAGAAACATGATTTTCTGTTTCATCTTTGGACATTCACCTTATACCATAGATTATTTGGCATCTTTTGAGCATGATTTGAAGATGCACAAGAACATTTTTCAAACTTTTGCATCACTATTGCAGAGTTCAAAATGAAAATGAGTGTAGATACTACAATGAAGATCTTTGTGAATTTGCGAGATTTTTCAATTTTATATAAAAAGGGCGATTTTATATTAATAAAAGGCAAATCTTGAGCTGAAAAGCACATTTTTTTTCATACAGACCATAATCACACAGCCGGGCTACCAGCTTACACGGGCATGTTACTCGATGATATATTCTGCTGTGCAATGCTACATCATAGATACGGTACAGAACCATTTATAACTGCAATGTACCGTGTGTGACACTGAAGTCAGCACAGCTACGTTTATCATCCACAGATTGGAGTTCCGCTTTAGTTGATGATTCTGTGTAGCAGATTGTAGAATAAGTGAGCAACCAAAAGTTTAATGTGAGTTCAGTGTCAGTTATGTAGCAGCTGTGGACACTTTTTTTGCTTTATACTGACAGGAAAGGCTGAAAAATAATACACTGTCATGTTTGATCATTTGAATTACATCACAATGTTTGGGATAAATGTGGAGTCATTTTAAAAACAACTGGAAATCCCTGAATTTTTCAGCATATTTGAACAAACAAACACTCAATCATCTTTGAAATGGTGCTGATACAGCTGGTACATTCCAAGAAATTCATATTAAATTGACATTTTACATTTGTTTTCTGAATTTAAATAGACAAATAAAAACAACCTTAGTCACTGAAAAAATAAGTACAAATCTACATTCATTGCACTTTCAAATCATCAAAATCAATGTTAAGAAGTGCTTGAAGATAATGTGAGGCCATCTGTCAAGAAAGGAGATGTTTCAATAGGATAATGATCATCAGTACACAAGCAAATTCTCTAAGGAGTGTCTTTAAAAGAAGAAAGGGAGTGTTATTGACTGGCGCACAGACCTAATTTGAATACGTTCAGGTCAGTTTGAAGTCAATCCTCTGCATACATGTCAACTTAAAATAGTCAAATCTCTCAGATTACGTAAATATCTAAAGCTACAGCTGCTGCCGTCACATGGGAACCAGACAGAAACATGACAGTAAATGCACATCTGCAGTTATTCAGCAGAGCTTGATGACTATGAAGCACAGGGTCAGCATTTGTCTTTTGTCGTGACCTCTGATCTAAGGTCAGAATTTCCAGGTCATCCACGACTGTCCACTTTTTTCCTGCTGATTGATGCATTAAAGGTCATGATGCTTTCCTCCGTCTACCTCACGTTATTCTGTTTCTGCACCGGTGTCTGTTTTCCTCTCTATTAGCCTGGGAACCAATCTGAGAGCTCATGTTTCATTTGCTCTGGCAGAATGCGTCTGGGGCCCCCTCCTGTTCAAACAGATTTCCACCCGGAGTCGACCGTGCCAGGCCAATCACAACCGCTTATCTAGCACGGGGAGGGTTTGATAGGAAGGACTGCCGTTGAGGCGCTTTCATATGCACGTTTTGTAGCTCTTTCAAGTCTGTCCAGAGGCATTCTGGTCTAATAAAACCTCCTGGAAATCAAAAGTGAGCTGAGCGGTTCCAGACTAATTTGCATGTGTGTGTTTGTCTGGTGATGCCAAGCTGCTTTTCTATCATGCCACTGTGGAATGACAGCAAAATGAAAAATATCTTGGTCACCTTGTCTGCAAATTGAACTTAGTGCATCATTTTTCTAACCGTTCTTGTTCTGTCCTTCATCTAATGTTTTAAATGCTCCCTGTTACGTAATGGGATGCATCCCTGAGAGGCAATTGTAGTCTGAAAATACTGTGTCATTATGACTTTGGAGACGCTTCTGGAGTCTTCAGTCAGCCAGTGACTTGATATACCAAGACAGTAACCATGTTATTATACTAACTGTACACTGGACATGTATTCTGCAGCTATTTCTTTTAATAGATATTGCATATTGTATTTATACCGAGACCACTTTTGCATGTCTTAAATGATTGCATTTGTCTTATTATTATCTAACATATAGATGGTTCAATATACAATTGAGGGACTTTTGAAGTCCATGGGCTATATCTTGCATATATTTTATTAAAAGTAAAAAAAAAAAAAACGGTTTTCCATGCTCATTATGATCATGTCCATACAAATTCTATAATTATTTATTATGGAAACAGTCACTTATTAATAAAAAAATGACTGGATTTCACTAAATTGTCAACTAAATAACCATATGAATTTAAGAATAACCACCTTCTAATTAACTAAACAACAATAAAATGAGCTTATTCAAAAATTGTTTTGATTGTGTTCTTTTTAAGTTGAGATAGTCATGACAGGTATTTCTTTTTTGCCAATATATCAAATTTTATATGGAAAACATCAAATTACTAGCCTAGCCGCGCTAGAGAACCCACGGCAACGAATTTAATTATCTGCCAGGGTGGGTCTAGTTACCCTCCATAAGGCTCGAGGCTGGATTCTCCTAAAACTGGCCGGACCAATCACCATGAAGTGTAGAGTCAGAAGGCAGGTGTAATTAAGTGACGACAGAGGCGCGACGATTCTGACAGAAACGACCGGCGCACAATAAACAGTAATCTTTCGACTCGGCTTTGGCCACAGCCCTTAAAGATTTGAAGCTAAAATTCAACTTGAAAGATAAACAAAGGACGGCACTGAAGTGTTTCATTGAGAAGAAAGACGTATTTGGACTTATGTCGACGGGATATGGCAAATCCTTAATATACCAGTTGGCTCCGCTGGTTGGGAAGCTAATGGGACTTAGCCACAATCCGCCGGCGCTCTAGGAACTACGTCAGCCTATTCGTTGCGCTGATTGGTTGTATATCTACCCAACTGCTGCAGAGTGATTTGAAAGACAGCCTTTTAGCCCGCCTCCCTCCCTGTCGAGCGGTCCTAGACCCTTGTGCCTTCAGAACATGGGTCTAGCGCGGCTAGGCTATCAAATTACATCTGTGTTCGAGAAATCACTTTCAACTAAGTTCCCCATTACAAAAACACCTCTCCAGGAAGTGTGTTAATTCCAGATCACATGACCTGCTCCACATGATGTCATTTCCTCCTGAAGAAAAGACTGTAAGACTCCAAGGCTTTCTGAGTTATTTAGTATAAAGTAGTGTGTGAGTCAAGTGTGGATTTATGGCATGTCAACAGGTTTACTACAATATCTTTATAAATAACTTTCAATTTCAATTTTACTCAATTGTATATATAATATTTGGAAGAATCTTTCTCTAAAAATGCCATGTGGTGTTTGGTTAAAGGCGGCCATGTTGATTTTAGGCCTGAAAACAGCAAAAATGTCAACTATGATACCTGTCAACTATGTTTCAAATGCCCTGCAATTATATATTGACCCAGGTTGCTGATTGTGACATATAGTACCTGATGTTTACTCTCAGGAGCAACTAATTATCAACTACAGGCATGTAAAAAATACACATTTTCACCATCTTTTTGTCAACCAATCGACCTGTTTTCCTTCATCATCATCCAGCCTCTATCCCCACATTCTCCCACCCCCTCTGTTCTTGTTTCATCTCCCATCTATCTCCATCCATCTCTCACATCTTTACATTTACATCTTTACTCTCCTTGTCATTTCTGCATCTCATCTTTATCGTCGTCCTGCGCTGAACACCGATTTCCTCCTCTCTCGCATGCTTCTTTTTCTCCATGAGTTCCAATCTGAGATCCCGTCCATATTATGAAGCAGCACTTGTAGGATGATTCTATTACATGTCTCCTAGCTGCTGGATAATTCAATAAGCACCACTGAGATGACACACAGTTATAATCTACTTAATGAAGCCACTGTACTGATGAATTGTGTGCCTTTTCCTCCTTCATTTCACCCACCCTCCTCTATGTCACTGCCTCCGTTCCTCTCCTCCTATCCTTGCCTCCCTCCTCCTTGCAGGGTGTTGATGGAGAGCCATTCGAATGACAGCCGGGACAGTGGTCATCACTGGTGGAATTCTAGCTACAGTTATATTACTCCTTATCATCGCAGTACTGTGCTACTGTAGGCTGCAGGTCAGTATTGCCTTTGAGTGTTAGACTACAATTGTATGGCTTACTTTTAATCTGTAAAACTGTGCTTATGACTCTTATTTGCAAAAGATGAGAAAGTCGTTCTTTCAAAAAGTAGAGCTGCATTCTTTGCCTGTACATTTGACAAGGCTGCACAATCTTCCACACAAAATGTTTCACAGTTTGCAGCTGTATTCAAAATGTGCATGATGCAGCCATGGCTAACTGGTGGACAGGACTGTTGGAGAATTCTTAAAGCATGACCCCATTATATTGGGGTTTTGCATAAGGGTGAAGACACTATCCTATCAAATTTTGATGGATTGCTCAGAATGTTGCAAAATAAAACTGTTTAAGTGTCACACTTAGATGCAGTCAGCTTATTTTGCAGTCTAAAATGGGGCAACAGTGAGTAAAAACACCCAGATATATTGAAGTTCAGATGGCTCCTCATTTGTGGTAAAATTTGAAAAAAATAGGAAAATAGGAGGGGAAAAACACTAAAATACTGTGGAAATAGTTCTTGGATTATAGCTTAAAACCACTTTGGTTGCTTTTCATATTTTTGGTGCGTTTGTTTTTATGTCTCTTTTTGATGAATTTTGGTCTCTTTTTGGGTTGTTTTGTGTCTCCTCTTGGTTGTTTTGGCATATTTTTGGGGTTGTTTTTGGTGACTCCTTTTGATGATTTTCCTCTTTTTGGTTGTTTTGGTGTCTCTATCTTGGTTTTTCGCATATTTTTGGGGTGGTTTTGTTTGTCTCTTTTTGATGATTTTGTCTCTTTTTGGTTGTTTTGTGTCTCTTCTTGGTTGTTTTGCATATTTTTGGGGTTGTTTTTGTGTCTTTTTTGATGATTTTGTCTCTTTTTGGTTGTTTTGTGTCTCTTTTGGTTGTTTTGCATATTTTGTGTTTTTGTCTCTTTTTGGTGATTTGTGTCTCTTTTTGGCAGTTTTGCATATTTTTGAGATTGTTTTGTGTCGCTTTTTTGTTATTTTGCAAATTTGTGTATTTTGTCTCTTTTTGGTTGTTTTGAATATTTTTGTGGTTATTTTGTGTCTGTACCACCACAACTACTTCAAGTATGATCACAAAACTCTACGCAGAGTACTAATACCACAGAAAAATGACCCTTATGAGAGTTTTATTTTTTTTCATATCACTGGATTGAAATTGCCCTAAAACCAAGTCGCTGCAGCTCAAACTGATCATTTAAACGAGATCTAACTAAAATTTGCAGCTTTAAATTTACTTGTTAATTGAATTTGGATAGATCTAACCTATAAATCATCTCAGTTTGTTTTCCTTCAGGATGTTTCTGAGTGTTTCAGTGAGAAATTCGAGCTCATGGCTGTCATCAACTCAGAGAAAGATCAGAACATTTGGTGAATGTATTGCAAGATAGCTACAGGACTATGAAGGAAGAAAAAATGCAAATACCTTTCATTTTACACCAGCAGACTAGAATGGACATACTTTAGCTCTACATACACTTCCTTCTCTACAAAGTCTTGAAGTTTAGCACATCACTCTTTAATCCTTATCCCACATTAGCTGTGTTGCACAGTTCAGCTCCACTTCCTTCTAAGAAAATCATGCTGAGGTAATACTTAAAAAGTCATCATGCTGTCCATCTTTCTATGCAGTTGTGCTCTGAAATTCATATCGGGGCTCTGTACTATGCAAGAAAAAAATGTAAATGGAATTGGATGAAATGAACTGCTTTGTATTTTCATGCTTGACAAACTCCACTTAGTTTGAAACATTGCTCTAATACCACCACCGGGGAGGATTACTGCAGTTTTACTATTACTGGGGTTATTTCTGTTTTACACATACTGTACAGCCAATGTTACACTAATGTAATCCCCTGAAATAATTCCACTGCCTGGCCTTGTAAAACAGCATTACAAATCATTTTGACATACAGAGTATGTAACAAATTGAGTGATAACTGAACCTACACCTCTCGTATTCGAGCCATTTTCTTAAAGGATTGCTTCAGTGTTTTGGGTTGCATGCTTGTTGACTTCCTGGCAGACAGTTAATGAGAAGAATAATGCCATTCTCATATATGTCTATTAAATATAAGGCTGCAGTTAACATGCTATTGCTTTTTTTCTATCAGTTACCAAAAAAAACAAGTAAAGACAATGGATTGCTTTCCTTCATTTTTCTGTGTTGGACCATTTCTTGACTGGAACCAGTAATTTCCTGTAGAGACAAAAATGGAGCAGGGAGTAATCTTACCATGCAAAATACACGTCTACACTGTGGCTTTGACACCTTGACAGTAAGAAAAGGGCATTGATACCACTTTCATAAAGCTTTTTTGTCTTCCTACGAGGCTAACCAGCTAATGACTAAAACTTTATTTTCAATTTGAAGACACAAGAGTGCTCTAAGAGAAGTCTTCTTTATCTCAGAAACTGACATATTTCTGAATATAATAAACCTTCATTTAAATTTATGCCACATAATTGCTTCATCTTGTGTGGCTGATGAACTATAAAAACAATAATAATCTATGTTATTGCCTTGAAATTGAACTTCAGAAATCACCCCTTTGAGCTAAGATCAGCTTGATGTTGTTTGACCCTGTTACAGACTTAAAACTTACAGGTATTTTTACATTAGCAATTGACAAAATGTAGACTGCAAAATGGAAACCACCCTTATCCTTGGTATCAATGCTCAGCAAAAGGCCAAAAATCCAGATATCAGGACATACTTCAGAATACTAGAGAAAGGAATCAGATCCCGTTACGTTTTGCCCACTAGTGTTTAAAACGAATAAACCTGCCATTTTTTTCCCATCAGTTTGCTCTGGTAACAGATTACATGCAGTCTTAAGCTGGTTTTCTTCAAAGAGCACTCTTTTTTTTTTTTTTGGCTGCATACATCTGTCCATCAACCCTGACTCATCTCTATGTACCTGCTGCTGAGGAGCCCCTGCTTAGTATGATGATGCCACCACCATGCAGGGATAGTATTTGCAAGTGTAGTGTCTGGAGTTCAATTTTTGTCTCAGCAGACCACCAAATGTGTTTCTTCACGCGTTCACTGTCCTTTAAATGCAGTTTGGCAAACTCAGGCATGTCTTCTACACACAGCTGCTTCCATCTAAACGCTCTAATGTAAAGACATGATTGATTAAATGCTGCTGAGATGAGCAGGGTCCTCCTTTTAGCAGATTCTCACATCTCTGGAGATTACTTGTTAGGCTCCTCTAAGAATGATTGTTAGTTCTTTGCTCCCTCCTTAACAAAAGCCCTTCTTGTAAACTGAGGTTACAGTTAAATTTACGTGACAAAGTGCATAAAAAGTAGAGGGGTCTGATTAATCCTGAAGTAACTGCAGCTCCTTATTTAAATGATCAAGAATCATTAAATTCTCTGATTTCTTAATCTTCTGTTCACACAAACTCAATTCCCTAACAGCGAAACACCAGAACTTAAATGAATTTCTGTTAGTCTAGGGACATGAAAAATGTTTTCTATTTGAAGGATCATAATATTAATTTCATCAAAAGTTCATATTTTTGCCCAAACTCATTTGATAAAGCTCCTTGGAGTATTTATAAAAGCTCTGCTTCAAAAATTGTGTGAAACATTAAGAGATTGTTGCCAAGTATTCTTTTATGCATGATTTTTAAAGGTAGCGTTAACACAATTTAAACTTTTTTCTTTTTTTTTAGTGAAATGTGTGGCAGCGGTGGTTCTTTACTTTACAGTCAAACTTTGCCACAGTTTCTATGGGGACACTGAACAGAGGGGATTGTAAAACAAAGCAGTAAATGAACATAAAGTGGCTTAAAGCTGCAGACTGGGGTGTTGATTGTCAGTGGGATGATCTGCACTAGAAATTTTTACACATTATGAGGAGTAATTTGGTTTAACATTAATGCAAAAAAAAAATGATGTAACAGTGACTGACATAGCTCTACTATTATTCATTTAAAATCTGGCTATAAGAAACTAACATTTGACATGTTAAGATGCAAAAGTTCTGAACAGCTGCCCTATACTGTAGATTTGATGTATATCTGAAAGGTCCCACATGGGGAAAATCCAATTTTGTAGTTAAAGTTGGAGATGTAAAGTCAGTGCTGTTAAGATATGAATATGTTTGCTTGACAAGTCAGTAAGACTTTCACTGACATACTATGTTTTATTTGAGAAAGCAGGAGTCATATAGCTCAAACTTTACATAATCCCGCCTTCTCACTGCTCACTGCTTCCAAATAAACCATTCAGGATGAGGAGCTGCCACACAGTTTTACTGTCAGGTTTGTTAACTTTCCAGAGCTGCTTCGTAAACTCTTAAACGTTTCAGCCATTAACTCACCAAATGTTCGTTGTTGGTTGCAAGAGTAAACACAAGAGTTTTCACACACTCCCAACATCCGAGGAACTGAACTCCAAAATGGATTACTTTTTATTTGTGATGGCAGGCAAATTCCTTTGTGTTAGTGTCTTTTGTGGCTGTTGTCACACAACAGAATGAGAATGAAATAGTGGTTGGGATGCAGACCACAAACTCGCCTTTAAAACAACAGCTGTGTTGGAAATTATGTGATATTTTCATCTAAAAGGATCACTCAAAGAGAAAATTGTAGGTAAAAGAAAGCCCTGCTCTCATCAGTCGTTCAAGTTTGTGTCAGCTGTTGTTGTTGAACTCGTTCCCACCAAACCGAGAGAGAGACTTCTTCCTGAATGGGATGTAGACAGCAGCAGCTACATTAAAAGCTACAGACTCTGAAAAAGCCCATTTAGAACAGGAATAAAGCCAGGAATTATATAATCATGGTGAAGTCTTTGCAGTATTTTGAATTGAAAAAATGAAAGATACACTCTGTACACATGTGAGCCTTTTATAATTTCTGAAAATATACAGCATGGGACCTTTAACACTGACTAAGAACGATGCCTGTTGCCCTTGAACAAAACACAGATCTTTGAATTTCTCTTGATGGTTGGGCCAGGTATATGGATTATGTTTATCACGCTATGAAAGATGTTTGAGTGTGAGTGAATAGGTGAATTGGAGTCAAGCTGTAAAGGTCCTTGAATAAAAACTCTATGTAAATGCCAGCTCATTTACCAAGATCATCTAGAAACAAGGCAGCATAGCTAGTAGAAATTAGAGGATCCTTTCCACTCTCAGCTGATGACAGCTCTTAGATCAAAGTAATCCCAATTATGGCTTAACATTAGTTGGCAGGTCCCATGCAGGAATTAATTTGAGAGCTATATTTTCTGGGCTGCATATAGCAGCCACAAATTCTCTGCTGAAAAGTGGCAGTCAGTATACAAGCCAATGCAAACTGTAGACATTTGCACAGTAAAGAGTAATTATAGTTTATTTTTTTTAAAAACAGTTTGAAAGAAAAAGTGAACATTTGGGTTAGTGAACGTCTCATGAGAGAATGGATTTAAGGGGCAGATATCTGTTAATGTGTTACATTTGACATCAATTTGATGCTTTCCTCTCTCGCCCTCTTTCCTTCTGCTCCCCATCATTGTTCTCCCTCTTCCACCTTCCCCTCCTCCCTCAAAATCAGTATTATTGCTGTAAGAAGGAAGAGTCTGAGTCGGAGGAGGAGGAGCCAGACTTTGCGGTGACGTCCCGCCTCCGCCAGTGCACTCCAATCACAACATTGTGGCGGCAACAGCCGCCGCCTCCTCCATCCCTAATGGCCCTGCCCTCTCTCCACCCCTCCACTGGCCAGGAAACTGACTCGATCGCAGACCTTCTGTCCGTCTTGTACACACTATGAGCTGCCTTTCTACCTCCAGCCTCCTCAGCCGCAGATCCACCACCAACCAGATGGGCTGAGGAATGGAGGCGACCGGATCAGCTATCGCAGCGTCCAGCAGCAAGACCTGGACCTGCCAGTGCCTGTAAACATTTCAAACTACCGTAAACCAAACCTCGCCCGGTCAGTCACCATGAGAGACATGTTCACACGCAGCTGCAGCATCAGCACTGATGTGTAGCTGAGTGACTCTGAAAGTCTTTGCAAGTCGATGCTTAAATGAGTTGGAATGAGCTAAGCAGGACTGGACTTGGAGTCAGACTGTGTTTTTGTCATGTTGACCAGTTTAGTCTGATGTAGTCTGCTCTCATTCTCCTCACCTCTTGCGGAATGGAGGACTCAGATGGCTCTCAGGACAGTTTTTTCAAAGGTACTATGCTCAGGTCCATGACCTTAAACTTGGGCCAATATAGCGTATTTAAAAATGTTAAATTATCAACAACATAAACTTGGTTTGTCTTGTTTTGAATAATCCTTTTTTTGTTGTTTAAAGAATGGAATTTGTTTTACAGTTTGATAAAGTCTGTGTAGCCCTACTTTCTCACCCATGGCCTGAGAGATAGGCAGATTTCTGCCATTTCAAAATGACATAATCAGGAGGGATTTTCTCTTTTCCAGAGCTGCTACATGGAAAATATGATTAGGAGAAGACCAGTATTTCCCTCCTCTATGATGGGATGATCTGTCTGTTTCCCCATACACAGATTACAGAGATGATGAAATATCACTCATGACCAGCTGAGAGGAAGAAGAGGGTGGTGTCCTGTTTTAGCTGCATACATTTTAACTTAACTTAGGCCATAATAGTATAAGACCTAAAAATAAGGGCTCACAGAAGATGGAAATTCCTGCTTATTATCCACATCCTTTCATAGATGCCTCCAGTTTGATGGGAGGCTGGTTTCTCTGAGTGTCTGCTGACAACACACAGTGTAAATAAAGTATTCTACACTTGAGAAGAGAATCACCTCTGTGTTCTTGCAGGCGGGCCGGACTAGGTGCCAAAGGGGGTTTATTGCATTTGTGTGCATATACTGTATGTGAGTTAACTGGCATGCATGTGTGCGTGTGTGTATATCTCGATCAGTTGTTATACCAGTTTTTATTCCGTACACTTAAACACAATCTGTCATCCGTATGTATAATAAACCCAGAGGTGGCTTGCAATAACATTTCTTGTGAAAGGATGAACGGATTGTATTCTTTTCCACGTGCGACTTTACCCTTAATTCATGCAAAGAATGACCCAAACAGATTATATGACAAAAAGGATTTGCAACTATTTTGTAAATGTTTATTTTGCCGATTAAAGCTATAAAACAGGCTCAAAGTTGAGGTGGCAGTCAGGGAGGCGAAATGTTTTTACAGCAAAATTTCAATGTGATCTCCATTCTAGTACTTCGCTGAAGTTTGTGGACTTTTCACTACATTTCTTGTGTTGTCTCTGATTTGTTGACATACGGATTCTGGGGCTAAAGATCCACCTTTAAAGGCACATCTATAAATATTTAACAGGCCATAACATACGCTTCGGTCTCTCTCCTCTCTCAGCTCGTTGGACTGAGGAATATGTGCTCTTGCTCCAAGGTACTCTGAGAGTTCCTACTTGGGATTGTTTTTATTTTCTGCACTTGGTTGACTGGCCCGGCTGAAAGGCTGATATTCTGACTGGAGGAGCAGCGGTGGAATTTATGGACACACAGTTTAGTAAGAGAAATTATTTACTGCTTGATTTCAGCAGAGGAAAATGCTGGTGGTTGGCTTTGAAGGGGTTTGAAGCTGATTGGATTGCCGATGCTGGACAGACCTGCCAAACTCTCAAATGGATGGTAAACGCCGTTGTACCCTTCTCTCTCTTTTCCCGTCTCTCTGTTGATTTTTATCACGCTCGTTTATTTTCCGAAAGGTGACGCAGTGAGTTATTTGAGTTTTTAAGTTTTTCCTCTTGTGACATGTGCTTTCTTGCAAATACAGTAGGCCACAGTACACACATTTGTAAATCTAACTTTGCGAGGACACTCATTGACTAAATGCATTCTGTCGCCCCCTACTCTCAACATTAAGCATTGCAGCTAAATGGCTAGTCCGAAACCTTGACCCTAATTCTAACATTAACTCTTAAACCGAGTCTCAACCCACAGCCCTTTGAAGGTGCATCAGAAAGCGAGGACCGGCCAAAATGTCCTCACCCCCATGCTTTAAAACTCAAACTGGTCCTCACAAAGATAGCCATATAAATACGCATACACACAATAGTTCTCAATGTTGTTATTTTTGAAACTGAAACTATGTGACAGTTGCACAGGAAATTTAGTGCCATAAAGACTTATAAGAGAATTGTATTATTATTATTATCATCATTATTATTATTAAAAGTGTATATTCAAATGCAGTGTTGCTTTTACCTTAAAGTATTTGAATTACTTGCTTTATTTTATGATCCAGCTGGTTTTTCAGACTCAGTACAGTGCAGCAGAAATGTTACTGTCCTTGTTTCTAATATATAACTAACAGACACATTGTTGCTAATAAAATTGTCTGAAAACCCTTCTGATTTGTTGCGTTGCTGCTGTTAATTTCACCAAAACCAGATGCGGAAGAAGACATATTCTGATGTTTTTGGACGTCATACAGCATTTATTCATTTCTGGTTTACATGTTTAAAAAATATGCCTGCATTGTGTACGTCTACATGTAGAGTGAAGGCTCTTGGTATGGAGGTTTATGAATGGATACTGATGTAATGAGAATGTTATTTCCTGGGCAGAACTTCACAGGACCGCATTCCTGCTGGCTGCCAAGTGTGGACACGGTGGATTCGACTGAAAGCGCAGTGCATCATCCTGGATTATATTATTTAGTGATCTGCTAAATACTGGGTAAACATCAACTATAGCTGAAATGCTTTTGTTGGAGCTCCAACCATAAACAGCAGAGATTCCTCCGAGCAATCCTGCAGAAAATGTAAGGTTTTATTGTCTTGCAGGATTGGCTTTGAAGCATTCCTCCCATCCTAGACTGAAAACAGCTTTCTATTTCAGGTGCATATGTTGGCAATTTGTTGTTGATGGAGTTGAAGTTGGAGTAGTAAGACAACATCTGTTCATCATATCAACTCAGATGAAAATTTGCTGTTATTGCAGCTGAAAGTTGTGTCCTCTAAAAGCCTACAAGTGTAATTATGTGCGACAACCCAGGAAGCCAGTGAACCTGCAAATATTGCTTTTCTTTCATGCAAAAACAAAAGGAAAAAGTCAGACATATTATAAGAGATGAACACTTTAGCCTGAGGAAGCGGTGAAGCTCTGCCAAGGCCTCTAACCACAACAGTGGCAATAAAGTCTGTTTGTACACAGATCCAGTCGACCCTGAGGCGACGAGGTGACAGCAAAATGTGTTTGAAAGGAAGGGAACCAGAACGAGGTGCTTAAAGTGCGATGATAAACCGAACCGACAGTTTGAGGCGAGGAGATGATAGTCACAATGAAAAGCGATCCATGCAAGAAGGCAAAAAGATGAAAACGGGAAGCTTTATTCTGGCAATAAAGTGAATGAGTCAGAGAGGCAAGGAGACTAATCACACAATGGGAAACAACTGAAAACTATTTCAGAGAGGAAATAGAGGTAGTTATTAGAAGGATGAGTCAGAGCTAATGAATGAGAAATAGCACATACCACAGAACACACAGACAGATGGAGGCGTAGAGGAGATGATATCCAACCAAGGGCTCCCTGGCTCAGACATGAATAGCCATTTTGTGATGGCATTAATACAACAGCTCCGCTACAGACATGAAAAACCTCTCAGATTATGATGGATTCCCTTTGATGTGGATATATTCAAACTCCTACTTATTTCTACATGAATTGCAGACACTGTAGCAACGAATTACTGTCGCACCAGCATTCCACCCACAAGACTGGATGGAAATGTATTTATTTATTGTCTGTACATTGTAATTTACACATACATACCAGGACCACTTGTTGACCGGAAGGTGGATGGCAGCTGGAGAATAAATCATTGTTTTTTGTTCATACACTTCTGCAACAACAAATCGCACATGTCCACACGAAATCCATCAAGTCTGATGAAATTCCGCCTCAGTTTCAGGTCTAGAACATTTTCAGTCTCTCGGTTTGGAGAGTGGAAGAATGGGTGAACCACTCAAAGGTGAAATCACCAGTAGCATCAAGATGAAAACATCTGTAGAGAAAGAGGTCAAAATGAGGTTGGAGGCATGTAATCGTATCCATCCCTCTCAGCTCGTATTATCTAGCACTGCAAGACTCTGCCTTATAACAGAAACAGCTCCATCAGCTGCTTTCTATCAAAGCAATCTTAACCCAGGCTCTGGATGTGAGTCCGAATAGCTAAATATAAACATAAATCTGTTCTCTCCTGACAGCTGCCTCGAAGATTTACTCGAGCCAAATGCCCAAAATCTGTGTATTTCAGTGAAAACACATATTTATAATGATGTAAAGTGTATGGTTTCTCTGACTGCTCTCATGTATGCACTACATTTTAGTGTACAGGCATGCATTTCTGTATATATTTGCATACATGTTTGTTTGGACTGTAAATAAGCGCTTGCACAAGCTATGTGAATTATTTAGAGGCCTCTGGTGTAAGCAGCACTCGTAGCATGGACTGTAGAGGTGTATCGATGTTTTATGACATGTTCCTCATCCTTCTCCTCACCTGCTGCTCACTGTCTCTCCACTGTATCTCTTCTGCACTCCAGGAGTCTCTCTCCCTCTCTCTTCTGTTTCTTCTTTTTCATGGTACTCGTCCATAATTCCCCAGCAGTGGAATTCAGATGCAGTACATTAGAGCAGGTGGGACTCCATGAATTATGAACATGATAGATAGGAAGCTTTCCAAGTAACATTACAAACCAAAAGCTCCCATTCTTTCCTTTTATTGTCCGGCTGTTTCAACCTTCTGTTCTTTTTCCTCCACACGTTCCTAATTTCTTGGTAAGATTTTATTTACACTCACGTTACTCACCATCTCCATTTCCATCTCTTTCCAAATATATTGTGTTTCCACACATAAGACAAGATAAAAGATTTTGTCAAATGTACAGCTGAGATCCCGCTATTTTATAATTCTGTTAGAGAAATTAGGGATTAACCTTTTCCTTCAGAAAAAATAAATGATTTTGTGATTGCATTTATATGTTGGACAGGAGATGTGGCTATTTACCTTCTGTTTTTGTTATTTCTGTTTGTGGATTTTGTACAAAAATCAATCAGTGCAAACAGGCCAAAGGAAATTGGCTCAGGCCAGTAAAAATATGTGAAACACAAATGTGATAAATGTGGAAGTTCATTTTCTTTTAGACTGTAGTTTGTCGTTAACTGATTCTCTGGAGGTTCTGACTGCTTAGAATAATTCCATTTAGTGAACTTAAAGTTAAGAGGATAAAAAAATCTAACTAATGAAAACTAGTTACAAAGACCTTTGTGTTTTTTATAGCCTTCAGTTCACAAATGCAGTCTTAGATTAATAATAATGAGTCTATTTGATTTTTTAAAACTGATTTCTGGCAGTTCTGTTTGCAGTATATATGTGTAGAGAGGGAAACAGAGAGTTTTAAGACAGACACCAGCATTCTAAAGATGAAAACACATTAGTGTGGACTTAGGCTTAGCAAATAATTAATATTACATTAAACCGATATATCACTGTAGGAAAAGCAAAGGTGTGAGTCATAAAAATATTGATAGCTGAATTCCATTTAGCTGCTTTGTTTTCAAGGTGCTAATATGATGTAAGCTGTTCTTTCATCATTGTTTACTCGGGTCTTCAATTAAACAGAGTCCTTGTAATGACAATAAATAGGAAATAGAATGTCTGTAATGTCACTCTGAATCGGCCGTAGGTGTGAATGTGAGTATGATTGTTTGTCTGTTTATGTAGCCCTGTGACAGACTGGCGACCTGTCCAGGGTGTCCCCTGCCTTTGCCCAAGTCAGCTGGGATAGGTTCCAGCCCCCCACCCCCCACCCCCACAACCCTAGTGAGGATAAAGCGGTGTATAGAGAATGGATGGATGGATGTCTGTAATGTGATGCAAATGTTGAAAAGCCAGAAACTGCAGTTCCTCAAATGTCCACTTGAGGCTTTAAGCAAAGGAAAGTCACTCCCAAAAAAGCTCTATTAAGATGCCCGATTTTACAGCAGAAATAAATGTGTTTACCCTGGTACAAAAAAAATGGTTTTGTTCTCTGTAGCTAATTTTCCTGTGAATGATAACTGTACAAGGGGCGAATTAATATATAACTCTCCCATTTAAATTATTTTAAGACTTAAAGTGGCAGGTATGTGCCTTTATAAGACTATCCAGACCCAGAAATGTTTTCACTTCTTCACCTTTTTGCAACAACCAAAGCCACCACAATTTCCACTGTTTGTCCATCTTTATGTCCAGTCTATATGCAGCCACCAGCCAGTAAGCATCAAATTATCCACCTATGCACATCTGACTATATCTAGCTATATTCACAAAGCGCAGTATTCCTGGAAAGAAACAGCAATTTCTACTGCATATTCTGTAAAGATGCTCTAAGCTCTAACAAAGGACGACCTAAGGGCATCAACAACAGCGCCTTGAATAAATGTGGCAAACTTCACCATCCATTAGGGACCATTGCTTGCTAATACCTGAGTACTTTATTTTGGCATTCCTAAGAGCTTTTTCCACCAACATGGACATCTGCCAGACTGGCAAAAATAAATAAATTTATATCCAAGCTTTGAAAGGTTGGTAGCACATTAGGAGGGAGCACTTTTCTCAGACTCTGCTCAAAAGTCCAAGCGACATAACACGGACGACACTTATTCATTTTAGCAAGATGGCAGGTGTTATACTTGCCGTGACACTGAAACAACACTGTCATTACTGCAGGAATTTGTGTGCATCCGTATGTCTTTCATTAAAAAACACTTAGAGGTAGAAGCCATTCAGGATATGTGATGTTGATGATGCAAACACAGAGAGCCTTACAGATAGTTACTGCTGTGGCAGAGATGGCGAGAATCTGCCATCCACCATAAATCTCTCTTGCTCACACATAGACATGACTGCATGCAGGAGCCATTACTGCCAAGTGTGTGTAATATTGCAATTTCTGAAAGGAGGAAAGGCCATGGCTCTTGTCTGAATTTTTCATTCCCCACCCTCTCTGTTTCTGTACAACAACTGATAAATAAGCAATGAATCCTGAGGACATAACACAGAATGGACTGGGTTTTATGTCCTCCACATCCCCAACATCAGCTCCCCTAGATACACATTCTGTCTGCCTTTCTCTTTGTGCATCATCCTTCTCTTGTGTCTGTGAAGCTTGTCTATCACAGTGGTTGTTTTAAGATTCAAATCTTCTCCTGTTTTTTTGTACTTGACCAGTGAGCTGAACTGGAAAAAAATCTGGCCCCAATATGTGGTGGAAAAGTGTATGTTTGTGTGTTTTTGTGGGTTGAACGTGACCTTTGTTAATCCGCCGCCGATTTAGATTTAGAGTGCTGGTGGCTTTGAATCAGTCTGAGAAGCAGCTTGGATGGTGAGCCGTCCAGAGTACACTCAGTTTAGATCAGCTCATGAATATATGCCACGGCATCATTCTCTGATTATGCAATATTCTTCTCAGTCAAGAAGTGTGTGGGTTGATAAAGAGGGAGAGAGTGAAAGAGAGAGAGTCAGGGAGTGTTGTGAAAGAGAAACAAGTGTGATGGAGAGAAATAAAGGAGCAAAGTTAAGCAGTACTTTGTCGCCATCTGATGGTTAATAAGGACAAGACATCCAAAGATTTCACCTTGGCTCTGGAATTCTGACATTTTAAACTGACTCAGATTAAACGGTGATAAAAAAAAATTGTCACTTTAACTTTTAAAGCAGTAATTTTAATTAATTTGATATTGGTTTTCCCTTACTTTTAACCCTTTAATAGTGTAGTGGCATCTGCTGAACAGCTGATAGGAACCATTAGCTACTTAAATGCATCAATGACTATTGTTTACAATACAGATTTTATTACAGTCATTTTGTGTATTTACTTCACATGCTTTGCAGTTATGAAACTAACTTTTAATCATTTACAGTATCCTTTACGAAGCCAGAAATACAACCTGAGATTGTTTATGGTGGTATTTTGTCAATACTCATCCAGAAAAAACAATAAAATCTTCCCAAACCATCAGCACAGCCCAAAGGAAGGAGTTTCACATTGTTGTCTGTTACCATGGTTACCAGTCTCCTCCATGTCCCGCCTCTCGCTTCCAACAGCCAATTAAATTCCTCCATGAGTCTGCTTCCCATCAGCCGCGAACTGCAAACTTCCTCCCTTCCTGTGTTTAACTACTGCTGCTGTATTTTTCATTAAAACAACCATAACACGCATATTTCCGTTACGTCTACTGCAGTATGAACGCAGAGGAGTCCGTTAAAACCCACGGTGTTACAAATAATTGTCCAGTTTCGACGCCGGAGGGAAACGACACGAATAAAGGAGGAATGAAAAGGTAAGTTTGCAGTTAGCTTAACGTTAGCAAGTTAGCGCTAGTCAACGCAGTAGGGGCAAGACCGATTTGTGGCACTGGCAGCGAGCAGTGACACTTTTTGTGGCACCGCCGCGGTGCCACGGTTAATGCCACTGTGCAGTGACACTTTTTGTGGCACCGCAGCGGTGCCACAAAAAGGACACAAATCGGACCTGCTGTCTCTCAGTCAACAGGAAGGCTTAGTGGCTTAATGCTGCAGGATAGAATTAAAAGTATGACTGAACACTACATAAGTATGCTTACTGCATCTCAGATATACTGATATTATTTGAATGGCGGAGAATCACCGGTACTGGAAAATGTACTGCCTTTTTTGGGCTATGTTTTGCACATTGAGGAGGACAGATGTGACTCTACTGAAGTTTACTGGGAACCTACATGCACACAGACCAATACCTACTGTTTGACTTTCACCGCCCACTAGAGCTTGAAGTGTGGGGTTTTAGAATCTTAATCTTACACCTCTGGACTGAGAATGTCCCTTCCAAGACAAAGAAAAGAAACCCGACTTCAAAACTGGACCCTCATTAAGTCAGTTTTAAAAATCCATAAAAAACGGCACAGCATCAAATAGAAGAAATCATGTTATTTGGGGGTGAGAGCAAATACCTAACTCCCTGCTATTCAAATTAGAACTCAGGAAGTCACTTGGCTGAGAGAAACATCTTCAAGAGTCAGAAAAAAAAGTCAATTTGCCTGCCTAAAATTGAGAATTAAAGTAATTTTCCATAGCTAGCAAAATATTGTTTTATGTTGTGCACTCTTGCTATAAATCTGTTGACCATAAGTTCTTGTTGACAAAGCTGTTCATTAGGATTTATTTTGGAAAATTTTATAATATATATATATATATATATATATATATATATATATATATATATATATATATATTTAATAACCAGTCATTTCAAAGACACTTTATTCTGCCAGTATTCAACATAGTTTCCTTTTTCCTTAGAACTCCATTCTCAAAGTTTAAGAGAGTTCAGTCCCACTTCAAATCACCTGTAAGTAACTCCACTTTCTTGTCTCTAACACACACTCTAAATCATGTATGTTTTCCTGCATATGAATTCCACTATCACGGTTGTCGGTTTTGCACCTCACAGCTTCAAGTAACAGAGAGTGCTAAAGTTAGCCCTGCTGAGGAGGTCGCAGAGCTGGAGAGGAGAAGGGAGCAGTTGGACACAGAGATAGCACAGCTGGAGGCTGAGTGAGTACAGCTGTGTTTGTCTTCCTGTAGTTTGCTCTTTGAGGTGCAACTTGAATGGTATGAGTTAAAATTAAGCATATATAATCACGATTAAGCGTAATATCAGTGTGCAGGGAATCAATAGTGGGGTCAATATATAATTGAGGGACTTTTGAAGTCCATGGAATATACCTTGCATACATTTTTGTTAGAAATTAAAAACAAAAATGTTTTTGTTCATTATGATCACATCTTTACAAATTCCAGAATTATTTATTATGGAAACAATTACTTATTAATAAATAATGACTGAATATCACTAAAATGCCAACTAAATAACTGTCCAAATTGAATAACAACCACCTTCTAATTAGCTAAACAATAATAAAATGAGATTATTTAAAAACTGTTTTGATTGTGTTCTTTTTTTAAGTTGACATAATCATGACAGATATTTCTTTTTTTGCCAATATATCAAATTTTATATGGAAAATAACAAATTATATCTGTGTCTGAGAATTCACTTTCAACTAAGTTCCCCATTACAAAAACACCTCTCAAGGAAGTGTGTTAATTCCAGATCACATGACCTGCTCCACATGATGTCATTTCCTCCTGAAGAAAAGACTGGAAGACTCCAAGGCTTTCTGAGTTATTTAATATAAAGTAGTGTGAGTCAAGTGTGGATTTATTTACTACAATATCTTTATAAATAACTTTCAATTTCACTCAATTGTATATATAATGGGCTGCACAGTGGAGTAGTGGTTAGCACTTTTGCCTTGCAGCGAGAAGATCCCTAGTTCGAGTCCCGGCCTGAGCCCGGGATCTTTCTGCATGGAGTTTGCATGTTCTCCCTGTGCATGCGTGGGTTTTCTCCGGGCACTCCGGCTTCCTCCCACAGTCCAAAAACATGCTGAGGTTAATTGATGACTCTAAATTGCCCGTAGGTGTGAATGTGAATGTGATTGTGTGTCTGTATATGTAGCCCTGTGACAGACTGGTGACCTGTCCAGGGTGTCCCCTGCCTTCGCCTGAGTCAGCTGGGATAGACTCCAGCACTCCCCACGAACCTAGGGAGGATAAAGCGGTCTATAGAGAATGGATGGATGTATATATAGTATTTTGGAAAAAAAAAATCTGTAAAAATGCCATGTGGTGTTTGGTTATAGGCAGCCATGTTGATTTTAGTCTTGAAAATAGCAAAAATGTCAATTATATTAACTGTCAACTATGTTACAAAAGGTCCCACAAATTATATACTGACCCAGTGATGACCCCATTAACATTTTCCCTAAATACTTACATTGATGTCTTCTGCTATACACTGTATAGTACTGTCTGAATTCATAGTATTTGCCTCTTTTTGATATGTAAATATTTTGGTTCCTCTGCCTGTATAGGAACATTTGCACAAATCTGCTTTTGTGTTTCACCAGTTCTGTTTGTGTGTTTCTCCAGGGGCTACAGAGTAGACGAGCTGGAGCATCATATCGACATGTTGCATGAATACAACGACATCAAAGACGTTGGACAATCACTCCTTGGCCGTATTGGTAAGAGAAACACGGACATTTCACTTCAGTAGTTTTTGGTAGCATTTAAAAGCAAGTTGCAATGCACATCTTTTTCTAATGTTTGTATACCTACCAATCTAAATTTGACACTAACCTCTGTCAGGTAATTAAATGTATCTTACTTAAAAACTTCATACAGCCCTCAGCCATTTTTGACTGAGTCGTCCAACAGAGAGTTTCTTCTTTAACTTAGTTTAGTCCTTTTGACCAGATCAGTATGATCATTGCTTCTCATTTAGAGGGTTAGAAGATACCTCCTCTCCTCCCATAACATCGGCCTTTTTCAAAGCCACGGCGGTTGTAGCCCAGTTGCTTGAAGTTCATTTCAACTATTTCACTGCAAACCACCCACACCAAAAAAAAAAAGTGTTGCTAGACGACAGCTGATCAAAACTGTCAGCTGAATGAGTGGTCTGTCTGTGTGAGTCATCGTAACACCTCGTTGCTCATCTATTAAAAGGCAGTGTGAACCCTAAGCAGACTACATGAGACATCCAGCAATATGCCTTTTTCTGGTGTGATTTGGACCAAAGTAAACAAATCGCATAAAGGTGTGGTAGTTTCACCGAAAACTGCTTCACTGCCTGAGATTCTTGTAAATAGCAGAGACGCTTAAGAACAAGGAAAGACAGATTTGCCACATGATCATAAAAAGGCATCATTGTGACATTCTAGTACCTGACATTGCTATATTGGTGGTATGGATCTTTAAAGCAGCATGTCTAAGAATACTGACATTGTAAAATTGAAAAGGAATATACTCATAAAACCTGGTATACAACCATAGGACACAGGAAAAATGTGAGCTAAAATGATGGTCTTTGAGTTAGTCAGGTTAGAATATAGTTCAAGTTGTTCTAGAGCCAACCATTAGAGGGCAGCAGAGAGGTGTGTTTTCCTCTTACTGGTGAATCAAAAGCCAAGGCATTTTTATTTACCATAGACAGTATTTAGTCCCACAACATCCATCCATCCATTCTCTATACACCTCACTATCCTCACTAGGGTCGCGGGGGGTGCTGGAGCCTATCCCAGCTGACTCGGGCGAAGGCAGGGGACACCCTGGACAGGTCGCCAGTCTGTCGCAGGGCTACATATACAGACAAACAATCATACTCACATTCACACCTACGGCCGATTTAGAGTCATCAGTTAACCTCAGCATATTTTTGGACTGTGGGAAGAAGCCGGAGTGCCCGGAGAAAACCCACGCATGCACAGGGAGAACATGCAAACTCCATGCAGAAAGATCCCAGGGATTGAACTGGGGATCTTCTTGCAGCAAGGCGAAAGTGCTAACCACTACTCCACTGAGTCCCACAACAATGAATATGTTTTTATTTAGAATGCATTGGCCTGACTACAAAACTGTCAAACTCATATGATTGACACTTCAGAGAAAAAATTGTAAATGGTTGAATTATCTGTAATATTGCGGATAACTGTTTAGATTCTCTCTTCGTCCTACATAAATTATTACTTAAACTCTTTTAATTTTCTGTGTCCAGTCATTTTTGGCTAATATTGATCAAAACTGATATCAGGTGCTAGATTTGGTCTTCAAATTATTATGTTATTGCTAATACACCAGTTTCAGACTGTCAGCACATTCCTGTCCTTTCTCAAAGAAGTCAAACTTCCATGCGGGTGTTTCACCTTTGCTCTACACTATTTATTGTAATATCTGTCTTTTAAATACTTTCGGGTGCATGTGATGCAACTACGTAAAGTTGAGGAAGCGGGTAGAAGGTCACACCTTTCATACTGTTAGGAAAGTTTTGGTGAATCATGGCCAAGTTGCACTACAGTCACTACTCGTCTCATGACTTTGTATCTCCATTTATATGCTGGTGTGTGACGTTAAATAAAATCTGGTTTTAGTGGAACATGTTTACAGATAATTAGGCATTCCTGTGGGTGTTCTAGAGCCACTTGATTCCTACTTCTGCTGTAGTTTAAGTAGAAATCTTTGGCAAACTCTCACACTAAATCTGTGCTGTAAGTTGAAGGCTTGATGTCTCTTTAAATTCTCTGTCAGTACAGTGGGGAGTCGAGATGATAATGACCTCTTAGTGAACGGAGGTGGCATTTCCCCTGTGACACAATAGCAGTCTTTCACATCACTCACACGCTGACACACAATCGCTATGTCTGTAGATACATGCATACATTCACAAATGCACACGGCTAAACACAAACACGTGCAGTCATTCCCTCTTCTATCCCTCCTGCTCACTCTCTCTCTATCTATCTCACACACTTTCTCTCAGACACTTTCACAAAGAGTTTACACTCAGACACTGAGATGCTGTTGTTACTGTATGCCGTTATTCTGAGAGGGAGGAGATGGGTGGGCAGACTGTGGAGTGACAGAGGAGAGCAGAGATGTCCTGCAGTACCCTCTAAAGACAACCGTCCCTTTGTGACTGACTGTCCGTCTGTTGGTCAGGATATTACAGTCACTTTCACTTAAAAATGTCATTGTTTTCATTTCATATCTAATCTTGAAAATGTTAAAAATTTGTACCAATTTACAACCATTTCTGTTTCACTTCCCTGACAAATGGTTTGATTTTGTTATTTAGAGAGTGACTGTTACATTTGTAAATATAGCACATCTGATTGAGGATATTTTTAAATCAACACTGCATGAAAAATAGGTTAACTGTTTGTACGTGGTAACAGAATAATAGGCGCCTGTGTATTTACATTGTTGGTTAATTGTTAAATATATATAAAAATGAATATACACAGTATATTTGATTCTCAGCTTTGGTCAAAACTTATTATTGTTAATTATTTCTAAGAGACTAAGCTATATGTTATCAACAGTGTTATTCCTGGCTTCCTGGCGAGGTTACATAATACATTCAGTCATTTAGTAAAAACATTTGTATTCCGGCGGATTAAATTCTATAATGAAATCTTGTGAAATGTCAGTGAAGACAACAGACAAGTTAAACTCCTTTTCAAATCCTTAGATTTTAACATGAAAACCCTTCAGACACAAAGATAATTGACAATATAACAAGTTACTGAACCTCATTGTTACTCAATGCCCTCAAGCTTCATCCCAACCTTTACTGACTGGATCTAATTTGCATAAGGTAAAAGGAACGGTTGCGTCTCTTAAGTGCTAAGCTGTTGTTCAAAAACAGTCAATGTTAGAAGAAAACAGTGCTGTGCAAAGGTTTTAGGCACTTTAGACATTTAGCTGCAGCAGACAACGACCCCTAACATACTGTCAGACAGTGACAGTGGCAACAAGAACAAAGAGTCTTGTACCAGATGTATGGTCCCCCAGAGCCCTGATCTCAACATCATGGAGTCAGCTGGGATTACATAAAGAGACAGAAGCAGCTGAGATGGTGTGAATCCACAGAGAAACTCTGGAAAGCTCTCCAAGAAGTTGGAGCAACCTACCTACCAAGTGCACTGAAAATGAAAATGTGTGTGAATATGTACCCATGAGTCTTTGTTGTATCTTAAAGGCAAAGGGTTATCCATCACATGCTGATTGGAGGAAGTTTATATCCAGTTCATTTATAAGTGAAAAATATTATTTCAGTATTTTTGAAGCTGTCCTCCCATATTTTGGGACTATAAATTTTCGCAGCACTGTATGTGAAAGAGAGAGTGAGACAGTATTAAAAAATAAGTTATTAAACAGGAGAATACATCAAACAGCTGCTTTCTCTTCTCCCTTTGGCATGTTCTTTTCTTCTTCATATCCCTTTTGTTTCAATATTTTGTGTCTTTGACAAAAACTATTTGAAATCACCAGTGGTAATTATGATCAACTGTGATCAGCAACTCATCAAATGATTATTTTGGACAATATTAGACTACAAATTATTTAGAGGTTGATCGAAAAAAGTTACCTGTTAAAAAGCAATAAAATCTAATCATTTTCAGCCTTGGTAGAATTTTGCTAGTACAGTGCATTAGTGTACTGTACTAATAAATGCTGCTGCTTTGTCAGCCCTCTGTGCAGGAGAAGCAGGTCCCTTTATGACCCTGAACGCAGCTCAGCTCAGTGTACTTTTGTTCTGCATTATATAAAAGAGACCAAGATGTGTCCAGTGGGACTACCTTAATTGTACGTTAAGAGGATCAATATACGAGATACACTGTGAAAAACGGTGATACTCCTTTTTAAGCTGAAATTAAAATAAGTGTTAAGATGGCCCATGGTATAAGGTGTGTTTTAGCTTCTAACCAAGTATAAGCCTTGTGTTAAAGGGATTCAGTTTCTTGGCGCTGTGGTCTTGGTCTGTTTAATGTTATGTGGATTGTTTGAAAAGGAGACTAGAAAGAGCTGACCCTGTAATCTCGCATGTCTTGCAGCTGCTCTGAGGGGGACCACCACACGAGATCTCTACACACACTTTGGCCTTGAACTGGATGACTGAAGAAAAAGAAAAGAGTGAAACATCATTGGTGAGATTGGTCCCTCACACCACAGGGAGAGAGGAGTAAAGTTTACATACCGTTGAGAGCACTTTTTTATCGTTGGATATGGACTAAAGATGGAGCAGCTATGCGTCTTTGCAGGGAGAGGTTTTTTTCTCTTGGTGATTTAGTTTTCACTTCTTTGCAGAGAGAGATTTGGTTATTGGGAGTGATAAATAAACAAGAATGGGGTTAGTCCAGCATGCAGGCATGATATTTAAAACATGCTGGCTGTTAAAACTTTACTTCGAGGCAGTGACACGATAGAAATGTTTATGTGGCGTTTTTCCCATCCTAGTGTAAATGCTATTGAGCGGACTTTCCAAGGACTTGTTTTGTCTTCACGTTTGAGCTTTAGATACATATGTGGATGATTACTGCATGAATGGCATTTATTTCTCTAACTTTGGGTTTGTTCACAGAATGTTGGAGTGTTAAACTTTTTTGATATTTATTCAAGTACATGCATTAAAGGGGCAGCGTGACTGTTGGAAATAGATGCATTTTATTAATTTTAATAGTCTCCACTTGCTTGTACAAACTGTTACTGTGGCAATATTCTCCTTGTTAGTCCCACCCACTTTTTAAAAAATTCAAGCAAGGCAAGTGTCAAACTCATTCACAGTTTCCTGTATATCTCCACAAGGTCATCTAAAAAATTTAACCAAAAAAGGTTTTGGTACCAACTTCCTTAATCTAAAAATGTTCTCTTTGCCTGCAACATTCATTACACATGACCTGAACAAAATAGAAGTGGCGTAATGTCATGGGTGTGCCCTAATCTGTCCGACAACCACTGATAGTGTGTCTTCTCTAACTGATATCAGCAGAGTTTCTCAACCCTCTCAATGCTTAGTTTAGTGTTGTGTGTCTTCTCTCTCATCAAATTTAGTGTATGTTGAAAAATGTGTAGGTGTGCATTTTTATCTCTCATCTGCTGGTCAAAGCTCATCTTATTCTCTTATCCTCATTGTTGCACCACCTGTCATTCATTTACCATCTCACACACTGGGGTGTTTGCAATATGCTGCTTGTTCAGATGGAACTGTGTGATAAATGCTGACTAAGGTGTCCGAAACTCTGACTTTTATACGGGTATTGCTGCAGATACAATCAACGATTTGAGAAATGGGTTACACATAACAAGTTTTGTAAGAATTTCCACATAAGTGTGTCTCCATTAATTAAAGACCACTGGGAGTGTAACCTCTGCTGGCCTGCACCAGTGACCTGTGGTGGTTTGTTATAGTAGACCTTTTGTAATCTTCCCTGGTTATGCAATGTGCTTCATGACATGTCACATTGCTCTAATGAACACTGTAAAATATCAGCCTCCTTGTGTTGTTCTGTTGTTATTGCAGGCTACAGGACACGTCTGCAAGTTGCAGCAAGCATGAAAGCAAAAAAAAAAATGTCAGTAGTTGGCAAAAAAACAGGCCTATACAAGGCCTTAAGGTAGGCAAATTTCTTGGCAGTCAGTCCGTGTGGGAAATTAAGCAGATCGTGAATCCCACAATTGTTCATACCAATGCAAAATATTCATTTATAATGAATTTTTATTTGACCAATAGGTTTCTTGTGGCGAGAAATTACATTAAGAGGTTGTTGGAGATGTTGACAATGAAATTAAGCTGCTTTACGTTTTTTTTAGTTTTTTTATATTTTTACTAAAAATAACCATGTTCAAAAACATTCCTAGTCTTTCTCAGTAATTAGTGGCAAAGAACTTTTCAAATAAAACAGTTCTTACAAGATCTCTTTGAGTGTCTCCATTAGAATTGTGAACCACTCCTTCGTTGTGATGATTTCCAGAGCTTTTGGGTTGGAAGCCTTTCCCGTCACACAGATTTTCAGGTTTTGACTCCAAGTTGCTTTGCTCCAAAATGTTGGTTGTGTTTTCTATTAACCGTTTCTTCACCACTTTGGCTGTATCTTTTGGACCATTGGCTTGTTTGAAGCACCAAAACCCAAGTTTTCCTCCAGAATTTTAACACAGTCCTCAGTCCAATAGCTCAAACCTCCCCAAAGCATTACATTCCCACCACCAGGCTTGACTGTTAAATATTTTTCCTTTCTTTTGCCAAACTAAGTTACATTTACATCTTATCCAACCACTGCAGTGATGACCAAAAGCTTTAGTTTTTGTATAGCTGAGCTTTGCCAAAGGCTACATGAGCTTCTGTCTGCCTTTCTTTGAGAAGAGTTCATCCTTCTGCACCGTCTGCCTTGAGATGTTGGTACCAGAATTTGTCTGATTTATTTAGATGGCCTTGGTGGTTATCCTTGGATTCCTCCTGGCCTCTTGCAGCACTTCTCTTGGCCAGAACATGGGTCACTTTTGGCTTCCTACCTCAACATTTGAGATTTCTTACAGCTTTGAAAAACATGCACTTTTTGAGTCATGCTTTGGGCTGGTCCCAAATGACGACTGAAAACACTTGGGTAGCCACAATACACAACCAAAGGTCTTCAGGAAGAAGACTAGGAAGTGACTAGGTAACTACTGGGTCAGGTGTTCTTAATTTATACTTATTAGAAAGATCTATAACATGGTAGAAATGATCAGTCTGGCTGATTATTGTTTCCAACAGTTGGCATTTTCTGATTATCTGTATTGTTTTTTTTCCCCCAAACAGATCGGTTATTGATAAATTAAATGTGCTACTTCAGGTTTGATGCAGTCTCCCCTCTCTGTCTCTTAAGCAGAGACTGCAAAAACAGAACAAGAAACACAAGCCATTGCCACAAACACGGAAATTAGCTCCTGTCACTGTGGCTAAAGCTAAGCTAATGGCTTAATACTTGAAGATATGGACCTAAGTGGGCAATAAAAATGACAAAACAGTGAAAAATTAAGAAAACAGAAAAACTGCAGACAAAATTGCGAGAGACAAACTGATCAGTCAATCTGACAAACTGAGGAGAGCATCCAGATTTAGTCATTCCTATTTCTGTTTTACATGTTTAGTGATAGTTACTCTTATTAATGACAAAGTCTAGATATGAATGACAGGTTCTCTGCTATCACATACTCGTAAAACATTACACGTCGCCAAATATTGGTTATCAGCCTTTCTTGGTCTTTGGAATGACACAGAGGCTATTTTTTATTAATTTGTGAGAATTTTTAGAGTTATGAATCATTTTTAAATGGTATTTTTGATAGAAATGCAAACATAAACAGAAACAGTTTGTTGTTAAGAACTCAAGCACAATGTTTTACTGTGCTTGAGTCCATTTCCAGTCAAAAGAAACCTAAAGGTCAAATAAAATTCTGAACAAATCAGATTTGGCATGAAATGTATCTAAGCTACATTTAGCGCAACAACAGCTGCAGATTTTTAGTCTGCAGCCAGAGCTGTGTGAGGTCTCTGGTTGCAGGCTGGTAGTTTTTACAGCAGATCTTTGGTCTTCACTAGCACATTTCTGAGCCCTCCTGGTTATTGTCTGACACCCTGCTCGTCCTCATTCCTCGCTCCTCCACGGGTCCCCCTCTGTTGACAGCTTTAAAGAGCAGCAGCGGCCTAATGAATGGACGGAGGGAGGCAGGACTCACTTTACGCCAAAAGGATCCGCATCAGGGCCTTATCGCTGCCCGGGCTGCCTTGTCGGCAACCGAGCAGGGCCCTGGACCGCATTTCCTCCTC